>NC_059523.1:7605757-7908787 GCF_905147795.1 Pieris rapae | reverse complement strand
ATAATCCTATTGATACTTCAATATAAATGACATTAAAGATAGCCAACAGAACTGGCTAGGGTTGTCACTTTGTGGTTTTCTTGGGTTCCTTTTATCTTAACTTCTTTATTTATTTGAATTGTATTTTAGAAGTAATTTTTTTTAAATATTTATCCCACTATACTTTTCAGATTCTGATCTCTATATGAGCATTGGTACGCGCGCGGGCACAGTCGGTTGTTATTTGTTTAAAAAATATCAACGATATGGACACGGATTATGTCTGCCTCATAAGCCAATAGAGCGGGATTACGTCCCAATGTTACTGAACTATCTAATCGTGTTGTATACAGAGCTTAAATTCAAAAAAGTTTTTATATATTCATTGAGTTAACAAAATAAAAGTTGTAATTACTACATATTATTCTGATTAATTATGAATTAGACTATAGTAGGGATAATAATAACGGTTTAAAGAAACGCAATCTCATTTATCATTAAAGTCTATATTGATCTTAGCCTGTTACAATCTAAACGCGTCAATACTAGTGTAAGAGCTAGTTGATCTAGTTATTTCGGCCTAGGCCATCTAGTTAGTTGATCTAGTTATTTATGCACCTGTAGCAAACATTTTATATTTCATAAAAAAAAAATTAGAATTCAATTAAATAAATATTAAAATTTAACACTAGGAAACCCTTGAACAGCGTATTAAATATCTAAAGACGATTTGCGGGTAGTACGCGCGTACCCGCTTTTTCTGAAAAGCAAAATTGAAGAAATTTCTTTCACTTTTATTATTGTCGTTGTGTGACGTTCAAATATCATGCAATATGTGAATTTATAACTATGCTTGCGTGACAACCCCGAGTGAATCCTGCTGATCCATGAATAAGCGATTGCAACTGATTGCACGTAACCCAACGTAACCGAGGCCTTTGTCACGACACGGTGACGAGTCGATTGGAGGACGATTGAAAACAGACTGAATACGCTAACGGCAAAACGCAATGTTTACTTGTACTATTTAGACCACGAACATCAGAGAGATTCTTTATTTCCTTTGGGCATAAATCTGACCGAATAGTCGTCTAATATGCGGTGAATTTTCACCGTCAGAAACTAAAGAGTTATTGGGTCTCAGTAAATCCCTTAAATATCGTATGTACGGTCTTTGGACCTTTCCAAAAGTAACTCCGCACTAAAATTATGTTTATGTATCAGTTATCATGTACATTATAAATTGACGCTATTTTTTATGTAAATGTGTGACGGTGATGGTTTCATGCTAGATGATATTTAATGAACCATTTGAAGCCAGATTATAATGATTATAAACGTATTTTAAATGATAACATAATAAAAACTATACTTTTTAAATTTAATATTTAGTATAATACTTGGGAAAATTATGAAAAGCAAGACAATCAAAAAACCGGTGTCTAATAGGAAATAATAAGATAATATTATAGAGCAGGGGGCAAACGGGCAGGAGGCTCACCTGATGTTAAGTGATATCGCCGCCCATGGGCACTCTCAATGCCAGAGGGCTCGCAAGTGCGTTGCCGGCCTTTTAAGAATTGGTACGCTCTTTTCTTGAAGGAGCTATAAAATGTTTTTTTGCCCTCGAAATAAGAACAGTACATAACAATCCAAAAGGGAATGCATATTTA
The DNA here is from genome assembly GCF_905147795.1 of Pieris rapae. Classification (NCBI taxonomy): domain Eukaryota; kingdom Metazoa; phylum Arthropoda; class Insecta; order Lepidoptera; family Pieridae; genus Pieris; species Pieris rapae. The sequence continues at coordinate 7,907,135 of NC_059523.1, read as the reverse complement.
AACACGTTGTCATTAATTTTCTAAATAGAAAAGTCTCATAGAAAACGTACGAAAAGCTGAAATTCGAATTTCAGATATAACTTCTATAAGGAAATGCATGTTTCACACTAGCTTCTGTATGCTATAGATATCATCTTCGTTAGAACTATCGGTTTTTTAAAGTTCGGAAAGTGAGATGGTTTTTACGTGTGATTAATATTCCATAGTTTTAAAACAATACTTAAATAATAAATATGTATGTATATTTTAGTATATATTTAGATACATCAAGGACATTCTTATACGAATATCTAAAGGCACTAGCTTTTTCATTATGTTGTAGTAATCATTATTTTTAAGTACATTTAAAGACTTTTAAATACTAGTGTCACAAATATATCTTCAATGAGAAGTTATAAGATTCTGTTTGAAAAATGGAGTTGGAATAACACTACCTGAAGCATACTGTTAAATAAAGATCACGAATATCCTTAATTTCAATTTACGATTCGATTATTTAAGTCAATCTCCGTAGTAAGGGTAAAGGTTGGAAGCCTCGTTACAGCAGCGCAGACAATTTTCTCCGTGCAGCCTTCCCCCACAAATGTGATTACTTTGCCTACAGCTAAAGGAAACTTGTGTAATTGTGTTTTCAAGAACTTTTTGTAAATCTTAATTTACAATATCGCTTGGACTTATAAAGTCATTATTTCAGTGTAGAGTAAAAAATGCTGATAGCGTAAGTTTCAGAGAATTGATGATTTCTTCTCGAATCTAAAAAGTTTTAGGTCCGCTGAAATTTTGTAGGCTTAATACTGTTACGGTGAATGATTTCAAAGTTAATTTTTATTTAATAATTGGTAGTAAAATATTGTTATAGTTTTTACAAGTTTGAAATGGGACTATTGTTAATTCGTTTGTTTGTTATGAGTATAGGGTAGATATTACCGGTGACCCACTAAGCTGATCATACACTGAAAGAATTACTCTTAAGACGCATATACGTAGAAATTTTCATTAATATTTCAACCTTTATTTCTAGAGACTTCTTTTTATAATTATTTTAAACAATTGAACATCATGACGTTGAAATTTAAAAAGGATCTTGTAAATGTTTTGTAGGGAATTATACGACGTCTTATAAATTAACGTTTAAAATGCATGTCATTGTTAAAATTAATTAGGTAGTGCTGTGCTTCAACAAACAAAACCAGCAATAGTACTTATATATATATAGATATAGTACTTATATTTTTCCAAATAAGATTACATTGTATATTTCTTTGTAAAATCATATTAAATTTATACTAATCAATCCAATCAGTTTTTGTTAATGTCCTTTATCCCCTAGCGGCCGAGATTCTGTCATGACTCACGCACTTAACTTCCACGTTAACCCTTGTGCTTTGGTCACAAATGACAAATCTAGTTCTAGGGGGCTGTTCATATATTACGTAAGCACTATAGGGGGTAGGGGGGGGCTTTGATTTTCTTATGTGGTAATTACGTCAACTGTACTTTTTTTACACATTATCTATGCTTAAAAACGAAATGCATTTTCGAGGACTCCTACAAAAAATAATACGTTTATGGACTATTAAGGGCTTTTTTTGATTTTATTTTCCAAAAACAAAAGCAAAAAAGAGAGGGATTATTTGCAGTAAATCTGCTTGTGTAATATTTGAACGGCTCCTAGATTTATATAAAAAATATAGAAACAATAAAATCTATGAAGTTGATTAAGTGTTGCAAATAAATAACTTAGCTTCGGGTTATAAATAGCAATCTAGTCTTTAAAGACACAATTGGAGTAATTTAAATTTGATGTACAACTGTTAGACATATCACGAACAGAACAAAATACATAACATAATTAACACACAACTTTGTCTTATTACTTTTAAGAACGTAATTTATATATATGTATGTAATGTGTTTAAGTTTTAAGAAACGTTGTATGCAATTGTTTTATAATATTGTATTTCAATGTACAGTTTGTCTGTAAATATCTGCAATCTGTGATCGTTTCTACATTTAAATTACACAATAAATAAACTTCTAGAGTCTATATATCTTTCATTATTTAATTACTGTTAGTGTATATTAAACAAAAATATTAGTAGGCGTCTCAACCTTGAGGGTATCGTGAGTATAAAGCTTATTCGTGCTCCAGTGGGCATGCTTGTACCGTGACAACATTCTGATAATTCTGACATGTCTAAGAACTAAAAATCATTCACATTGCTTCTATTTTTATACCTATATGGAGGACAATACCCATATGGAGTTGTAAATGTTTCCATTTTCAAAGACGGCTCTATGCCATTTAGCGCCCGTATATACTCATTACCATGGAGACATCTAGTAAGCCTGTAGTCTAAATAAAAGGCTTCGATTTAACAGCGCTGCGTCCGTGTGTACGACCTGCACCATACGTAAAGCTGCCCGCAGAAGTAAGCTTCTAATATATGTAAGACTCTGGAATTATTATTTTATATAAAACATACAACAAACATAATCTACAGCAAGGAAGGATCCGGAAATGTCCTTAGCCCGAGGCAGGAAACGAAATCCAATAAAACCGCCTTTGAAGTTATTTTATGGAAGTTAACTTTCAATATTTAATTATGTAATTTTTGTTTTTATTGTTGTTCTTAAAAGATAGTACAGAGAATTTATGGAACATACTTCAAACGATAATATGTACAAAAATGTTAATAGAATTAATTTGGCGCCTTCGTGTTTTAGTTGCTTTAGATATAGTAAAATTTAATCGCGTTGAGTGGTAGAACGTATTTTCTTGTTTACAGATTTTAGCTTTAGACTGAAAAACGATATTTTATATGTCAATACTTTCTCAGGATTCTCCGTTTGATAGTCAATAACCGTAATGAAGTCATCTTTCTTCTAAGCATATAATAAAATGCGTTCTATGTAACACAATAAAATATTATTAGCTTGGAGTGTGGTGACAGCATGGAAAGCTTTGGCACAAAATTATTTCAAGCATGATGAATGAAATGCATTGATAACCTTGTTTGTCAACAAATTAAATTCTGTTTTTCTTTTTTATTGTTTTACACTAAATAGTTTAAAATGTTTACCTTCTTGTTATATATATAAAAAAAAGTATTTGTGAAGATTTGTAATTGGCCCACAATGTTAAATATATATATATACATCTATTTCTGTATTGTGCTGTGAATCTTCTGAATAAATAAATAAATAAATAGTTTTTTCTCAAGTGAAATTTTTCATCAAAAGTTTTGCAGTCTATGATAAATATTTATGTTTTACAATAAGGTGGAGTACAAAAAGCTTTTAATGGATTTGCTTTATTTATTTTATGTGAATTATGTAAAATACACCATAAAGTTAGTTGTTGGAGTTTTGCGCCTGGTGTATTCCAGCGTGAAGTAGGTTTTTTTATAACTTCCTAGATTTGTTTAATATGTTATCCGGCCCAGTCCAACATTATTACTAAGCGTCTAGGTATATATAATCTTAATATATATGAATCTCCTGTCACGATGTTTGTCCGCGATGGACTCCTAAACTACTTAACCGATTTTAAATTAAATTGGCACACCGTGAGCAGTCTGGTCCAACTTAAGAGATAGGATAGCTTAGATCTTTAATTATAGTCGTAATTTTATTTTATTGCAAATATTTTTTTTTTATTTGTACAATTCTTACAGATGGCGCTGTGTTAAAAGTACCAACTTTTCACATAAGTTCTCCTACCGTTTCCCTTGAATAGTTTACTACTATGTAATATAACAAAAACCTTAGCCACAGCAACACTTGACCGAGTCTGCTAGTTAAAGCTATAAATAAATATTAGATAACAAATTCATATATTTTGGAGCCTGGTAGATAGTACCGGTGACCCCAGAACTAGTGCTTTCCCAGCTCAACGAATAATTATCGTAATACAGCGAGGAAATTCTGCCAGCGTACACTGCCACAGGGACCGAACTTTTTGAATTAGTTTTTGTTTTCTTTTCAATAATTTTAAATAATTTATTTGTAGGTTTATATAATTTTAAATGTTATTTAATTGTATTATATATCTAATAAGATATAAAGTTAGATATATTAGATGGCTGGCCATGCGTCATACTCGTGAACGGGTGCTACTTGTGGTGACTGGTCGTACTTGAATTCGTGTATGCGGTGATATTAGTTGTTTATACTAACTACGTATTTGCGTGTTGTTCTCACGAGTAAGTGCCTGCTCCTATTTCACCATGCCTCCTGCTGATAGAGGACAAATCTTTATTTTTAATTCATTTTATTATTCTTTATTACTCAAGATGTCATAATATGGAACATGGTGTAATGGTTGATGCTCTTTACAAACGTTATGTAAAAATAAATTGGCTATAGAATAGCGGAGAGTTTATTGCCAGTTCTTCTCTTTCTTTCTACGCCCTTGGTTTGAGAAATGGCAGTAAATGTAAAATTAGAATCATTTAATGAATATTTCTTTTTTTGACGTTCATAAGAAGTGTACATTGACCTTGATATGAATAAATTATATTTGTTTTTTTTTATATCATATCAATATATTTAAGACAGTAATAGCATTAAACACTTCACAGGAATCTTTTATAAATAATTATCACGGTATTTACGAAAACATTACTGCTAGAGAATGCCGTCGAAAGACTATTATTCTGTATGAAACAATGTACTTTATACAAGAGAGCCGAAATAATAAGCCGCTTAGTTCCAGAGTCGAGTTACGGTTGTAATTTGATGGTCTGTTTCTTGTAATCCTTAGGTTGGCACTTATTTACTTTCGCTTGAATTATTTTAATAGGAATAATATATTACTTTAGATATATATTGTAATGTTAAGGATAATACAGTGAACTCAATTATACATATACCTAAATAAATAATTCAAATTTCAACTGTCAACTGCCAACTGCCAACTGTCAGCTCTCATGGAAAGTGAACCATAATTTTGAGTTGCATCTGCGAAAATATGCAAAGATATAATATTTCTTATCTAATAAAAGTAAGAAGAGACAATAGAAAACCCAAATTAAGATAATATTTTTTTTTACTCTTAGTTTATTCATAGTTCATAATTATTTCTTGAATCTTGACCAAAGTTCTTCTTCAGTCGCGCTTTACACTTCAGTAGGTCTTGCTGACGCCGGACAGCTTTCTCCACTGCTGTCTGTCTTAAGCAACCCTCTGCGGCTGATAAGACCTCTTTGATCGTTCCAGAGATCGGTAGTAGGGGATCGACCTCTTCATCATCATCCCCTTCACTGTGCCACTCACTATAAGACTTTCTGAACATACTTCAACTCAGAATGCGTTTATAAACATATAAATTGTCGTAAAGCGATGTTTTACCTGAAACCGTTTTAGTATGTTTCTTGGGCTCTCCAGGGACTTCTGAGCGTCATAAGGATCATCTGATGTCCTTACAGTGGCAGAAGGCTCGCCAGTGTGTTGCCGACCTTTCAAAAATTGTCTCCACTCATTTAAATTCACAGAATCAGTATATAATAATATAAGCACTTCGATTTATATTGAGCGTATTGTACTTATCGTTTACAGGTTTAGATACAACCTTTTTTACGATTTCATAAAAAAAGGTTTGGGAAAACTCATCACGGACTTATTACTCTGCTACGATTTATTACATTTTGCAAGTAACGGCATCAGTCGACAGAAAATTCACAAAGTTACGTGATGCCGCTAGATAATTTAAAACAGTGGCGCTGGAGCCTTTGAAAAGTTTGATCATTTATTTAATGTCTGTCTTGTGGCGCATTCATTCATTGTTGGTTACAATTAGAACCTGTTCCTACATTTTTATGTATTGACAAACCTATACAAAACAGTATATTGTACGTTATTTAAATACCAGGAAAAAAAGGAGTGAGAGTCATACGTTGAAGTTGCCAACACTACAAACACTACTGAATATGGAGAATTTGACATGTAATTGATACTGTATGACAGTGTGTGTTGATGGCGTGGATGTGTGAAAGTGGCCAGATGGCCAAATCCAGATGGTTTAAACACTATCGACATTTTAGCAAGACTTAATATTAAATTGTTCGTTTATTGTAATGACATATTTAATGCTTTGATAAGCCCAAATGATTAAAAGGGATAACTAAATCTTAACATAATTATATAAAGTACATGTCACGTTGTTTGCCCGCTATGGACTCCTAAACTACCGAACCGATATCAATTAAATTTGCACACCGTGTGCAGTTTGATATAACTTAAAAGATAGGATAGCTTACATCTCAATTTATACCCGCAATATTATTTTATTGCAAATATTTGTTTATTATTTAATACATATCAGATGGCGCTGTGTGAAAAGTACCAACGTTTCACATAAGTTCTCCTACCGTTTCCCTTGAATAGTTTAGTACTATGTAATATAACAATAACCCTAGCCACAGCAACGCTTGACCGAGTCTGCTAGTATTCTATAAATATTTAAGATTTGGGAAAGTCCTATTTGTATGTTTTATTTTTCTCACATGTAATAATATGGTTTGAAAAGTTTTGAGTGCGTAGTACGTCATGTTACTGTCAACTTGCTAACAATAATTATATATACTTATCCAATTGTATCTTAACATAATTTAGATATTAGGTAAATAATTTACAAAGTAATTTTCTTTCGTCAAACTTAATAAAACATATTTTCATATAAACAATTTTAAAATGAAAACAAACCTAAGCTAACAAAAACCATTTTCTTATTAAAATATTCGAGTTCTTTTTATAATTTGTGTTCTGTAGTTTAAATTTCGTTTTTGTGGTTATGTTATTCTTTTTGGTATTATTGATTACTTTCGCACTTTTATTGTCTAATTAAAACTATCTCTAATCTCTTAAACTAAATTAAATTTACTAACACCCCTTTACGATAAATATAAAATACTAAATAATATTATACTAATTGATGACTTTCTTATCATTAAAATCGAACACCGCTTTATTTTTCGTGTGTAAGAAAAGAAAATAGTAAATAAAAATAAACAAAAATGTGATTTTTTAGTTTTTACTTAAAGATTACGAAATTACAATGGACCTTATGTTTATTCTATGTTATGTTCGAGATCTGGGTTTATCGACGAATGCTTGAAATATCTTGGACAGTCCGCACATACATTGGACAGAATACAGAAAAATATATTATGACAGTTAAGAAAAGGACACTTGAATATTTCGGACACGTCTTACGTAACATCAGAAAATACAAGTTCCTTAAAACTAATTATAAAAGTACAAGAAGATGGCCGCAGACGCACGTCTTGGTGGTAGAATCTTAGACATTCGTTTTTTTCAAAGAGTGGCATCCAAAATTAAAGCCATGATGATCACCAACCTTCGAAAGTAGATGACTCTAAAGAAGAATTGTACTACCTGAATAAACTGATGAAACTAAACTGTGGAAACTCTTCACTTTCTCCATTCTATCGGAAAATTCGAACTCGATTGTTTCGTTCCTTAGAAGGTCAATGCGATGTAAATATTTTTGCTGTCTTACGTATCAAAACTTCAGAATGAAGGCTCTGGTATATAATACCGTACACCATGAATTATTAGTTACTGTGTTTATTTTAATGCAATTAAAAATCTTTCCATGTCTACCGATCCGCAGCAATTATCGACTAGACTAGGACGAGGACTAGGACTAGACTAGGAAATCGACTTTAGGATAACTATGAAGGAGTTCATTCATAGATCTGGTTAAACAAAGTCGGTCAATAATACGAATAAAACAAAGACAGAAGAAAATTGTTACCGTTAAAATACGTTTGAGATTTTATAGAACTACACGGCAGTTTTATATGAAAATACTTTGAAATTAGTTGGAACAACAAAAAGTTCTGCGTTTAACATCTAGCAAATCAATATCCTATTATGCATATAATTTCCGTATATACACGGTAGAGGAAACATTGAAACATGTGCCCCATAAAAACATGTTTTTCTTATAAAATAGTAAATTATGTATCGTTCCTGACAAACATTTATTTATAGCCAAAACTATGTCAGAAAATCGTAAAAGGCCTCTTGAAATTGTCACATAGTTGACATTGAAATAGGCCGCGGAAGTTCTCCTCAGAGCTGGCAATCCATTTTTTGTCCGACATTTGCAAAATCCTAACCCAATTTAGGAAATTGCTTTCTATGTTGTATCTATGTAGTTTGGGCTTTTTATATAGAATTTTTTTTAGAGAGATAGTATCGTATATATATATATATAGATACTATAAATAGTATGTCGGATACTAAGAGACATTTAGATGTTTTTCTGTGTCACTAGTAACCCACACACTGATCTGTAACAAATACATATTTTTAAATTATATAACTTTAAACTTTGACTTTTATAAGGATGATGTACAACACAATTTCAATTGTTTTATTAGAGGCTATACCTCGCAACATCACAGCGAGTCTCTATATTGAAATCAAACTAATATTAGGTTGCTTCCGTAATAGTTGACATATGACTTAAACTATACTATCCTAATAGATCTCAACACAAAATGTGGCCAAAACCGATTTAAGGCGAATCGACATTAGCTATCTTTCCATCATTCACACCATTAGGTTGTCGGGGGATGTTTTCTACGTGCTTACGATATTTTCAAATTTATGGCCCCATAAACCTCTAGCCGTTTTCTTTTCATTGACTCCACGAAACGAATAAAAAATATTAACGCTCAAATATCGGTCTAATAAAATAAAACAGCGATAAAATGAAAGCTTCTACGTAATACAAGATGATGCAAAGTTGTATCATAATTTCTTATAACAGTTGGTTTTCCCTAGGTTTCTTGCACCGTCTTTCATGAGCTATATAACTTTTCCGCTTGGCTTCGAAACTAGCTTCAAAATACCGCTTTCAAATAAAATATTCCTTTTAAATATGGTCAATAACAAACAAATATATATGTTATTTATAACGTTATTTGAATAACAATGCTTTGTCACACTTAAGATCAGGTGAGCCTAAGCCCGTTTGCCCCCTGTTCTATAAAAAAAATCACTATCGTATGTCTCGTCTAGTTATTAGTCGTAGTATCGGAAGCGTCTCTGTCTGTTTTTATTTGATTTCTGATTTTGTAGACACGTATGTGATTAGCGCATCTCAGTTTTATCCTCACACACGTTCGTTACTCTATTCCTCAAGATGTTTTCCTTACGAAAAGTTTGGAAATAGGTTGAAAAAACAATTGAATAGCCAGAATCTTCAGACAGTAGAATGCTTATATTAAACGAAACACGGTCTTAGATTCAGAGTACAGATTATATGTCACTCTTGTGTCAAATCTAATACGTTATAAACTAATATGTACGAATCTTTTCGCGCGCCTATTTAGGTTCACACATAGAGATTACAGATTGCAATATATTATCACATTGGAAACATTGTTTTAATCTGCATTATAACAATGCGTTTAGTATTAGTTTGAAAATGTTTTGTACTAAGTAGATATTTTACAAATTCAAATCCAATTTCGAATTATTCAATGCAATAATAATTATCTCCATTGCACGCCAGTATTGCAGCAATAATTTATTAATATTTGCTCTTCTGTTTGCGTTTATTCTGTTGCCAATTTATGGCTCTCCTACTAATTATAGTCCTTATTACTGTTTATATGACGATGACCTAACGTTTCCATATTTTTTTGATATTGTTGTTGTGAACGAGTTTACGAATACTTTTATTATAAGTTAAGAATTACGTTTATATTTTAATGTGCTATAAATAAATTCACTTATTGGGAATATTGGGTTCGATTGCCGGCCAAAGCTAATCATTTCGGAAACGGTAAAGTAAATATCGTGGTAAAAAACCAAAAATTTATGACGTGAGTCATGTCATAAATTTTTGGGGCTAATCAAATAGATTAAAAATACAACACTGAATGGGATTCTACATTCAGACCCATGAAGTGTTGATCCAGTACTGTTAATAATTATTTATTCATAGTTAAAGTAGTGGCACCACAGCCGTCGACTTTGTTTCAAACTATTTTATCCATTTCCTTCATTATTTTTGTTTGTAAGTAGGTGATCATCTGTACCTAAAAAACTCGGAAGTTTCTTTAGCTCTAAGGCATGGTTTTGTTACGATGTTCCACTTTGTATTGGATAGAAACGTGTACTGAATTTCGCGGCCTTATATTGATTACGCATATAATTATCTACCTAATAATATAAATTTATTAAAATAATTATAACAATTGATGTTTCTTAAACGCATGACTTTAATTGAGGGCGTAAATCCCGTTATAAGTGAAGGCATATCAAGAGATATGTCTCTAAAATCTCCGAAAAGTCTGATGTAAATAAAACATAAATGATCAAAGAAACAAATGCCATTTACACCCCACATAGGCTTCTAGCGCCACTAGATTATTATATAGATGTGTATAGCTCTAATTTTTTGTGGATTTATTGAGAACATCGATTAAGCAAGGATACGAGCCGCGTCGTCCGCACACTTGCTGCATCACTTCATAATATTAACGATATCCATCAATCACTTCCTTGTTCCTGTTTCTTAGAGATTTGCTGTTTTCCCGATACAAAGATTTTTTTTATTCACAACCACCGTAAATCATTGCCGTAAAGACATTTAGTTTAACACTGACATAATTGAATATAATGCATATTATGAAAAGGTTTGGTTTTTTAACGACTTTAGAAGAAATTTTTGTATGTTCGAATCTATCGAATCATTGTTAAACTACTGGCATGGTAGATATTAAATAAGGTATTTCTACGAAAAAACATTATTTCAGTTCAACTTGTACGAGTATATTGTTGAAATTAGATAATCTCTTGTTAGTGTTAGAGTTTTTATTATTTTTGAAGGACCAATAAACTAAATAAATTTAATTTTATGTTACACATTCAGCTATGTGATAAAATAATCCGTACGTCATTCTATCACGGCTTAATCTCGATATTTCATTATACCATAGTCACACTTCGTTCAAAGGCTTTTCATGGAGTCCCGATACTCAATGAATAATAGTACACAAAGCCAGCTATTGAAAATAAGTTTGCTCGTATCCCTACGTGATCGACCAAAATTTAACGACCATTATGGCATCGAAAGTCACAATACAATGACTTGGGATTTTTGGCTTTGGCATTCCCGTCTTGTGAATAAACTTATTTAAGCGTTATTTTTTATAGAACAGGGGCAAACGGGCAAAGGCTTACCTGATGTTGTGACACCTCCGCCCATAGAATCTTAACGTAAGAAGGCTCGCGAGTAGGTTGCCGGCCTTTTGAATCTTCATCAGCCTTTGATATATAAAATATAAATTAGTATTTATAAATAAAAATATATTTATTTTTAATTAAAAAAAAACGACACCTAATCGTTGTGCGTAACTGTGATTATTGTCAAACTTTTCTCATAGCAATAGAGAAAAAATACACTTGAAGAGAGAAAGAAAAACACTAAAAACATACACAAACGCAAAGGCAGGCAACGCATTCGTGAACCCCTCTGAATATCAGATGTGCCCCGTGCCAGCTTGTCTCCTCAATAAAAAATAATATATGACACAATATTTATGTTTTCCGTTATTATGTAACTTGTTTTTAAAAGGTCCCTTTAATACTCTAATAGTTTTACATAGATTATGTAAAGTACATATTAATCTTATCTATTAAAACAAAATTATTTTAATTACCTTCCGCGTAAATTCGTAAGATCTCACGAGAGAGAAGACGATGAATTATAGGCGGTGCTTGTCCAAACAATATTGTTCGTGAATTATTGTCGGAATCGTTTTACATGACATATTTTTCAGAATTATAGCAATTAATTTGTTACAGGAAATATATATTTTCGATTTAAAATGGAATGTTGAAAGAAAGGTATTTCAAAGCAGCACTACAAAATTGGGTTTCGTAGAAACAGCATAGTTGAGCACGCAATTAACGCAATTTGAATAAAGAATTAGTACAAGGTTGGAATTTTCTCGCAGGCAACAATCAAAGCTAGCGAAACGACGAAATATTTATAAGTTAAAGTGAATACTTATGTTTTTGTTTTACCTGAAGTCGAACCTGGGAATAAAATGTTGTCCTTATCTTGTTTTCCTTCACCCACAAACGGCATTTTTTCTACGCTCAATCCAATATGTATAATATCTTGGCTTAAACATGCAACCGATTTCTTTTATATTCATAAACCAGTATACTTATGAACGTCAAGAGGAAATATGTTAAATTGATTGCAAATTTTGTTAGTTAGTCTTAGTTAGTTCGAATCGTATAATTGTGGTTATTATTATATTATAAATAAATAAATTGCCATCAAAGTTTATTTATTGATAGTATGGTATAACAATTGTTCAGGCTTGATGTAATGAAAACTGTTTTTTTTAACTTTGACTTCTCACATATAAAATCACTGTTATACCACCAATATTAAAACAACTAATTTAAAGTAAGCTTATTAAATATTTGATAAATGAATCAAATATTTAATTAATATTTATATGTAACTAGCGGATCCGACAGACGTTGTCCTGTCTACACGTCTTTAATTTCAAAATTTCAATTTTTAATAAGCCATTTTGATGAAAATTATTATTCAAATGTTATGAAAATATCTAACGATCCAGCACATGGTCACACACGATATAACACAATGATAGCAAAACTTTTTTTAAATTTCGGGACAGACTAAAATTAAAATTCGAATATTATTTAAAATTTGACACTGCGATGGTAGCGCCGTCTGTCGGATCCAATGTAAAACATTCCAAAATCAACAACAACTAATAAATTGAAAATTAATTAAAAAAACATTGTCCAGCGGACAAAATTGTGAATCTAAACCATTCCCAGATCCCCTTGAACACACACAAAAAATTTCGTCTAAATCGGTCCAGTCGTTTAGGAGGAGTTCAGTCACATACACACGCACACAAGAAATATATATATTAAGATAGGAGGCAAACGGGCTGGATATATCTGATATTAAGTGCCGCCGCCCATGTACACTCACATATCCAGAAGGTGAGCAAGTGCGTTGCCGGTATTTCAATAATTAAAAAGCGAAGTTTAAAACCTTTGAATCGTTTAACGTTGTCCTGTTTCCTCCAAAGATTTAGCTGACAAAAGAGACTCGACCGAAATCGAGTTCGACTTTATTGAAATCCGTCCTTTTTAATTTTCGTAGATGTGGCGTTACAGGATTTCGTTTATTTTCAAATGTTTTTACGTTGATTGCAAATTCTTTAATGGGAACAAATTTATGAAACAGGAGCAACGGACATTAAGTATTACGGTTTAAGTATTTACTTCAGATTTAAATAATGTTCATGTATAAAGTAATTGTCCTGAGATAATTGTTCAATAAATTGATATTAAACATACTTGGATAATTTAAAGCCAACAAAAATGTTTTTACAGTTTGACTGTGGGATCTATACGAATCTGTATGTGTCTAAAATATGAACATGTTTATTCATTAACATTTATTCTTTGACAAAGTAATCATTACAATAATTCCGTTGCCAATAACAACAAAATCAAAAAGTAGTTTAGTTTAGTAAAATTATAAACAAATGATATTGTATACAAATACTATTTTAAGTAAATACGAATGACTGTGACAAGGTAAAAACGAATTATATAGTTAAGATAAATACATAATTAAAATAAAAGTAATTTTAAATTTTTGGTTTAGTTTAGAGATATATGCACTTCTGCTCAGATGAGTTTTTCCGAAAGCAGAAGAGCAAAAGAAGAAACCATGCCAGTGGATTGATTCTGATTGATCAACAATAACTCTTTAATCACAGATAGACGATATGGCCCTCGCTCTGAGTCAAAAAAACCTTCTTCAAAACGAATTTTTAAACTCATGTTTTCAAGCGAAAACCAAAGAAAGTAGGTAATTAGTCTGACTGATACGTTTGTAGCTGCTTGCTGGTTTCCTATTGATATCATTGAAAAATTAAATAGGCATAGACGGATTAGAATCCACGACTTTAAGAGTGCGCCAAAGTTCAACACTTCTCTTGATAGACGAAATATTATATATTAAGACAGAAATCGATTTGTATGATATCTCAACTTAACATTCAAATGCTTCAGTAATAAATCTTGATTCGAGAACGCTCAAACAGGGTTTAAGATGTTGGTTATAGCTAATCTATTCTCTGAAGTTGTAAATTATTAGTATTTTCATATCACACAGTTATCTATATGACAGACATTGTACCTCATTATGTTTAAAACGATAAACATTTACATACAAAGGCATATAGCTCAGGGCTTAATATTGATTCTTAAATGAAATTGTTTATCAAAGGCCACCGAACCTTTCTTTTTGATACAAATAATAATTAAAGTTTTAACAAAGTGTACATAATTATTATTAAATTATAAGTCGTATATGTAAAATAACAAAATTTTTAATTAATTTCAAACTCCATGTATTGCTCGATTATTCGATTTACAATCCAGAAACTGGAATTATTATTAACATGATTATCTCCGAAGATCTAGTGGATCAAACCTACAAATTAAAAATAAGTGCGTAGTCAACATTTTCATCAAATATACTTTTATCATTTTTTTTTGTTTTTAAGTTCTTATAGACAGAGATGAGACTTAAGATTTGGATTTGAGGACAATTTTTATCAAATCGTAAACTTAACCGATAGGTACTTTGCCGGTATAGTTGTTGTGCAATAGTTTTAATTGTAATAATTGTGCGATTATCATCTTTAAAACTGATCTTTTAGGAATATATCTATTATTCTATATCTACCTAGAAAATAAAGTAACAAAGTACTACCAACCAACATAGTTGATTGCTGTATCTATCACTTTTTGCGTTGTAGAGTGGACATCAATTCTACGAATGTCCCCTGCAGATACTTCACAATCTAATTAATTCGAGGCGATAAAATCACGAAAGTATCCTTCAAAGAAATCTCGATGGCTGGGTATAACTCTGAAATATTTGCGCTAAGTGCAAAAAAGTCGAACGACTCGTTCAAAAGCACATAAAGAAAAATTATTTTTCGTGTTACTTATTTTAGAAGGTTCCGTTCTAAGTTTTGTTAGAGTAAAAATCTCAATTACTCAAAATAAATTCAAAATTATTTATGAAAATAATCTTTATTAAATTTTGTATACGTACAAAACAGTGGATGAATGACAAGCATGACAATATGTTTACACTTTGTAAAATACTTAGGGTCCTTCAAAATCGTACCAATTCTTAAAACGTCGGCAACGCACTCGCGATCCCTCTGGCATTGAGAGTGTCCATGGGCGGCGATATCACTTAACATCCAATGAGCCTCCTGCCCGTTTGCCCTCTGTTCTATAAAAAAAAGACTTTATAGGTCACATTTGAAATTATAAGATCAACATAGAATGTGCAATCTTCGTTAATAGAAATATCTGAGGAAATACACCCGCGATCTATACATTTGGCGTTGTTGTTAAACCAGAAAACAAAAATACTGAGTATATCCAAATATATCACCAGCTGTAATCCGCCTTCAGTGCCAGCACAGACATGACCAGCCAATATCAATGAAATGCCTGCCTCATACAACAATAATGCTTCAAACAAAATATGCAACAAATGTTCCAAGCTTAAAGGCTAAAAAATTACTTTAATGTTCGCCATATATTTAACGATTTAACAGCCAATCAATCTGTGAATGCCGTTCAGTTATACGATCGGGCATTCATCACGTCACCTGTTCTCAGTTAAGCACAGAAAAATCGCCGACGATTCATCTCATTTTTTTAAATAGGTTAATGAAAGTAGGTTGTAAATGGTAGAACATTTTTAATCCTAAATAAATACCGAGATTTTGGTGTAAGCCTCAAAATATATTATGAATATAAAGATTTTATACGGATAGTTCCGTTTCGTTAATTTTATATTGAGTTTATATGACTTTTGGTATTAGTACTATTTGAATTCTCCCAGAGAAAAATAATTTTAAAGTGAAACTTTTATTACATCGTCTCAAACTTTTTGGTCTGTGTGGCGAATGTCGCGTGACGGTCGGCACATATTGTGTCTAATAAAGTTCTTTCTTTCTTTCAATTGTTAATTATATAAGATGTAATAGGTATGAGAATTTCGGTACAGTCTAATATATATTATAAAGGATATATACATATATAGCTAGCAATTAATATTTGAAATAGCTGCAGTTAGCTGGATATTGGTAAACGCAGGTCGAATAGATTGTTATTGTATAGGTAAACGATTACAGAGGATTTGCCGGCTTTGTTAATTGCCCGTGAATACTGTTATTATTTTTAGTTGTCGTAATTGATTTGGAAAATATTTCCTAAATGATTAACCAAAAAGAAATAATTACCTTTCAATAAATTGTGTATACACATATATATGAAGATTTTTTTGATAGTCAGCGTACATGATTTTTCGTATTTTTTAACTCACAGTTAGTAAATATATCATTTGATTTTTAACCATGATACTCAGTATGTGCTTTTTAACTATGACTTCTTTCTCTTGGGAACTAAAACGTTAAGTATCACAAATCCAAGATTCGAGGTGTGATAGTACACAAAGACTTTTAATTTTCTTTATTTTATTTGCAAGCGCCATGCCACGCGGCTTTTAGCCTGTATGAATCTACCGCTGGATATAGGAAAGAGTTGGAAAGATTGCAATCTTCAATTGCACCGATAAATCGGCTTCTTACAACTTCAGTTGACACCTCCTGTAAAGCAAATCCCTGGACCGACCCTAAGTCTATAAACGACGAATAAATCGTATCGTAATGCTACGTAATGGCCCGAAGGGTACAACGAAAAACTTCCCTTGCGCTATTAACGTTATTTAAAGGACGTTATAAACCTTTTAAGCCTTATCAGAATACTCAGACCTTCCTTTGACCGGTTTGCTATGCCATAATTCATAAAATACATACCAAAGAATAGAACATAAATTTAAAAAAAGAATCATGTTTAATAATAATTACAACATCGTAGAACAACTTGTAAGTAAAATAAAAGTGGAAGGATATATTAAAATTTCCAGGCTACTCTGATTATACGGCCATTCTAATTCTATAAAGTCTAAAGGTCAAAGAACACACAGCAAACAGTTTAGTATTGTTTGTGTGAAACTCCCTATTGCAACGCACACTAATCGGAATTGTAACGTTATCACCTCGCCTCGGAACAGGCTCCGAACCGCGATGCGGTGGGTGGTCAACTTGCAGTTCCCGCGCTTACGTCTCTTCGTCCACCCCTCCCTCCCACGAAATTCTTGCCGAAACCAAGACTATTTTCAACACTATCGTCTATATAGTTATGGGCAACATATGAGTAAAAACAATTCCTTATCATACTTTATGAAAAACAAGAACAGAGTGTCTTCCATTTATAAGAGACTGTAAATAGTTTTATTGGACACTTTCTTACGTTAAATATCCTTATTAGTTAATTAGTCTTTAGTTAGACTAAATCGTAATTTTTCATTATGTAAAGACACATGTATTAAAGAAAAGAAGAAATCGACTTTATTTCCTTTGTCCCAGATTAACAAAATTTAACCTCTTTAAAGATTTGAGAAGAATTTTACACTCAACTCGCAAACTTAAACAAACAGTTCATTTAAACAATTTATCTTTAAGCCCGTATAAAGCACCATTCCTGATTAATATCTTCACAAAGGAACTAAAATACGTGCGGAATAATATTCCCGTCCCAAATAGTTGGACCGGACTTCATACCCGGAAACGGTTGTAAGATGGAGCGTTGAAGAAAATTTAATGCCTTCAGTGAGGGTGACAATAAATACAAGGAAATGAGGGACTTCCGACAGGCACCTCGATTCAATTTTCTTAGAGACAGACGTAGTGCAGGCATAGTTCAAATGTTATCAGCTCTTGGGAATGTTATGGAAATTAACTTTCATTTGTAAGTTTCAGTCTATATACTGTATTTAGCTGCCTTAACAATTTTACTACATGTTAAAATATTTATAAAAGCGTTTCACTTAAGGGGTGACCCTCTTGCCCTCTATACGTAAAAGTTTATGTTTTGTTTAATATGCATGTTTGTTTGACATACTAAGTAAGTTGTAAGTGAGCATATGAGTAGTATTGACGTAGTAGCTCAGTGGGCGTTTCGTCCGTGAGGTCGTTGGTTTGAGCCCCGGCTGTGCACCAGTGGGATATCTACACTTCACGGGACTGACCTTTGGGAGTGTATGGGGGTAGTATACTGTGATTTGAGAGTATACTTGGAGGGGATTAGAGGATACCATTTACTGGCGATTTTCTTAAATCAAATCAAATCAACATTTATTTATTCAGTTTAGATCTTATCTTAATATATATATTTCTTGTGTGCGTGTGTATGTGACTGAACTCCTCCTAAACGACTGGACCGATTTAGACGAAATTTTTTGTGTGTGTTCAAGGGGATCTGGGAATGGTTTAGATTCACAATTTTGTCCGCTGGACAATGTTTTTTAAATTAATTTTCAATTTATTAGTTGTTGTTGATTTTGGAATGTTTTACATTGGATCCGACAGACGGCGCTACCATCGCAGTGTCAAATTTTAAATAATATTCGAATTTTAATTTTAGTCTGTCCCGAAATTTAAAAAAAGTTTTGTTATCATTGTGTTATATCGTGTATGACCATGTGCTGGATCGTTAGATATTGTCATAACATTTGAATAATAATTTTCATCAAAATGGCTTATTAAAAATTGAAATTTTGAAATTAAAGACGTGTAGACAGGACAACGTCTGTCGGATCCGCTAGTATTATATATACTTTAATTATATTTTATTCTGTTTTATGTTATTTAGTAGTTTATATTTATATATTTTAGTATGTCTTTAGTCTTGCAAGGGCTGTAAGTAAATAAATAAATCTATGTGCGCATTTAAAACTCGCTCATACAGTGAAGGAAATCGTGAAGAAACGGGCATGTCTCAGATTCTAAAAAGTCGATGGTGTGTGTCTTCTGGTAATCACCCACTTGCCTATTAAAACAAATCATCACCAAACAGTAACCTAAGCTGTTGTATCATCACTGGTAAGTACACATGGAAAGAGCTTTGGGTAGAAGTTATATAAAAGAAATTACACAGGCTGAAATGCGGCAATCAAAACTAACATGAAAACAATCTTAACTGTAAATAGCAAAGGTGCATATAAATTGCTTTGTCTCGCATCTCAGTGACAAGGGTTGACCTCTCAGATGACGAAAGAATGTATTTCCCAGCGTGGGAATATCTGTATTTCATTTCAAGTCAAAGGAACATGATATATGAGTTAAGTTTCTCGAATGAGGTCGAAAAGCGACAGATTCAGCAGATCATAGAAATATCGAAGTAAATTGTGTGGAAAGTTAATAACTTTTATCGTTTTGTATCTCGGGTGTAAATTTTGTGGTATGACAGAGGTATGAACCTATGATAAAATCCCTCATTAAACGTATATAATTACATATAGGACATTGCAATGATTTCCGGTGTTTAGTTTGAAAAGTCAAAGTCAAAATAAACGGCAATAAAGAAATATTCATTGAATGCTTCTAATTTTACATTAACTGCCAGTTCTCAATTCAAGGGCGTAGAACGGTAGAGAAGAACAGACAATAAATTCCCCGCCCATCTTTTTACTTTTACACCAAGTTTTTAATTTTACACAACGTTTGTAAGAAGCTGCAATCATTACACCACGTAGTTTTCATAAGAAAGCCGAAAAATAGATGCTTTAATGTAAAACAAACAAACAAAAATATCTTTAGTCATATAGGTAAACAAGTACACTTATAAACGTACAAAAAATTAAATGAAATTTTGTCGCCCTGGGTCGCATCGTCGGAATTTAAAGGAATTTTACTAAATTAATATAATTATCCAGTAGCGGTAAAATTCAGAAATTGAAGATTTTTTTCTTTTTCTAAGCCTCTGAAGAGCTGCCATAATTTATTGTAGATATCACAAATATATAGCTAGACAAACAAAGATGTCCATTTAATACAAATGATACGGTAAACATTTATTAATTTGATACATATATATATATATTATTTTTTAAATGTAATAGTAGGCAAATGCGCAGGAGGCTCCTTACATTGCCAGAAGGCTCGCAAGTGCGCTGCTGGTCTTTTAAGAATTGGTACGCTTAGGAAACACTTCAGATACTACTTTAAATAATACGTATTACTATATGTTTACATATTTAGTTTAATAATAAAACTTTTAAAGCCTCTGTCATCTTATAATAACTTGAGACGTATTTGTCGCCATCGTTACGACGTATTTACGATGAATCGGTAACCATGGTTACAGACAACTAGTTGTGGTATATAAATGATAATAATAGGTATAGAATTACAGGAGTTATCCTTTCTATAAGACTTCAGTAACTTAATATTAAACTACTTAAAATAACTTTTATCCTCGTCGAGTTAAGTTTATAAGATACATTTTTTTTCTTTTATCGATAGAGTTCACAAAAGGGAGTGCCACTTTACATGAATTATATCTTGTACAACAATTTCGGCTAGTAAGTCTATATTGTGTATATTGACTTAAAGTTCAGTAATATTCATTAACAGTCTTAGTGTTCTATGTTCGTGTGTGCGAGACACCGCACTTGCACTTATAATCACTACACTAGTTTTAGTAATTCAAAAGGTCTCTCTTTAGGCGTTGTTTCTGTTGTATCAAGAAGTCGAATTGCCCAGAATTATAATATAATTTAATATCTACTAGCAATTCAATAGCTTGTTACTTTTAAGAAGAATAAGGTATTATATTACAAAGACTAAGTTATTCACCTGAAAGAGTATCGCGGGACTACGGCTAAAGCCAAGTCTTGATAGCTTGTGTGAATTATAAAGCATTGTTTCATTCTGGCCACTTTGCTTTTCATTAAACGGTGAATGAGGAGATTTCTAATTAATCTTCTGTAAGCCTTGTATTTTGACTGTACTTGAAATATTCGTGGCTGTGTATAATCATAAAAATGTAATATCATATCCCAGAGTCGTTTATTAAGTAATTGTAATTGATATTCATAACAATTAGGTGACTTAAATGGTTACGAGAGCAATACTCGGACGGCGGCTTTAACGTTTTCTACTGTAAAAAACATAGGAAGGGAAAACACCAATATCTTTTTCTATCAGCCATTTCTATCATCTATTAAAATTAGACTTGATTTACACATGCAAGTTCAAAATTCATTTACCAGTTTAAAGCAACATCCACTGTCGTAATAATAATTTAACAGAAGAGATTTCCCGTATTTCACCATATACAATGGAATTATTATGAAAGAGATGATAAACAATAGAAAGTATTCAATAACCACGATTGCTGAAAAGTACCAGAAGGTTCAAGTTATGTAAATATTGTAGTAAAGTAATAAATATTTTAGTAAACGTAATAATAATTATAGTTATAACAATAAAGTAAAAACAAAAAAAATTATTATACTCTTTAGTTACTACTGACTACGTTAGTTATTGTCATTCCATTATTTCTTGTTCGGCAGTATGGACATAATCCTTTAGGCCTTTTTCTAAGTTTCCATTTAGAATTATTCTTTGACTCCATCTCCTCCCAACTAAATCGTAATCACGTTACGTTAATCATACTAATCTATATAATAAATTATAATTTATAGTATACAAAAGTATTCTTTTATTATCATTTATGTAAGGGTATATTTTTATATACTTTAGTAAACGGAAGACAACGCGTTGGTCGGTTGCTTTATGTTTCAACAGGAATTTTGGTTGAGTGAGATAGCGTGAAATCCGATTATACTGTGGTAGTCACTACTTATATACAGTTTTGAAATGAATGAAAATTCTATTTGAAAACTAAACTGTGTCAGAATATAACGGACTAAGTGTTATTTCTAAACCTGTTTTTATAATATATAGAACAGAGGAAATGGACAGGAGGCTCACCTGATGGATGTTAAGTTATACCGCCGCCCATGGACACTCTCAATGCCATAGGGCTCGCGAGTGCGTTGCCGGTCTTTTAAGAATTGGTATAAAATAAATGTTTTGTTTTGTTTATGTGTGAAATCTATTTCCTGATCGCCATTACACCGGAAATTGCCATTGATATTAATTTATAATTGTTTAAATAAAGAAAACACTTTTTTAACGGATTAAAGTTATGTATTATTATTGTAAACTTATAATTATTTAAACATAATTTTCAGCGTCACCACGCACGCTGTAAAGCACGCCAAACGTCGGATAAATTTAAGATTATGTTTAAATAATTGTTTAAATAAGTAAATAATGTTCTAACTTGATTTTAAGAATCAAACGCAGGTTAAGCAAGTGCGTCACTAAGTTTATGGATTCACGTAATATTTTAGATATGTCTGCAAAACTCCAGAATTTAGAACACCGAACAAATTACTAGAGCGAAATGACTTAGCAAATATCATACTTATATGAGAACTGGAAGTCTGTTTCGTATACAACATCAGAATGGATCATGACGGCTATACAGTACAGTCTTTAAATAGGTATACATGACAGTAAATGAAATACTTCATGAAAATAATAACTAACTTCTAAACACAACATTAAAATTGTATAGCGTACAAAATTAAAGTTAATTAATATGCAATAAAGATAAAAAACCTAAAGCATTGTTTATAAAAGTTCGAAGGAATTCGAATATATTTTTTACATTTTTCAATAATGTGTGTCCCAAAAAAAATAGCAAAAACATTAACAACTACTCTATATACTTCATAAATTGCAAATTTGAAATTTCTCCTAAATAACATGATTCAAAATTAAACCTCATTTTCTTTATGCGTGTTCTAAAACTTCATGTAATGTTGATTACCAAAAGTCACGGGGTAAGTAGGAAGCATTTTGTCTGATTGTGATTGGCAAAGCTTTCTAGTCAAATCACAGACACGCGATACGATTATCAAAACAAATGGGACACGCCATCTTTGTTATATTGTTTTACATTACATACGCGTCATATCATACTCAGAATATATATATTAAAACGTTTATTATAACTTTATCATTTTATCTGTATTAATAACCTTGCATGAAAGAAACGATTCATTTGTAAAGAAATATTTATTAAAAAAAACTTTAATCTTTCTACGTATGTTTTCGTACCTGTAATTTCTAGTTAGCCTGAATGTAAGTTTGGGCTTTTTTACACAAAATTGCCTATATTGTTCCATTTATGAAATAACACGTACTTAATTATTTGTGGTCCTTCAAGAAAAGGGCGTACCAATTCTTAAAAGGCCGGTAACGCACTCGCGAGCTCTCTGGCATTGAGAGTGTCCATGGGCGGCGGTATCACTTAACATCAGGTGAGGCTCCTGTCCCTTCTATTAAAAAAAACTCAACTTATCTTTTCATAAATCTGGTCTCATACAAGCATTTTGATGGTAAAATACGAGTGATTTAAGTATATTGTAGCACTTTACACCTCGAGATGAGAATGCGAATGTTCGCGGGTAAATAAAGCGTTTAATGAGTGCTTAATGAAACTCGGGTTATGAAATATGACGGTGAGTTATGAGCGCGTCATCGCGAGATACTGTGCTTATCAATTATTAATGTTCTGAATATTTACCGTTTTAATGTTTAAAGGTATTTTTCAGTTAAATTTTTGTATGAGCATCTTCTATTACATATATTACGAGACATAATTGTGTGATATCCGCTACAGCTTTGAATACTTTTTGCAATAAATTGGCTATCTTGCCTTCATAGACAACGCAAGCAGTATTAACTTAAAACGTGTGGCTGTACCCAGGGATCTTTATTTATTTATTGATAAAAGGCTTGCCAACGCTTGGCATCATCATGGTTACATCGCTAAAAAAATCACAAAATACAATATTATTAAATCTAATATGAGACAAAACTAAAAAATACTAGTAAAAAAAAATAAACTTAAGAAACTAAACAAAAATATTATATATTTCTATTACATATATGACAGAGTACTTTTGACTTCTACTTTTGTGTGATCTGATTTACAATAAACAATAATTTGAAGGTTTGTGGACGTAAAATTAAACCGTATAAAAGGAATATAAGATACATGAAAATATAGTTTTTTTATAGTGCATAATCATCTTCCTGGACCTTCAGACATGTTTTAAATTATTCAAGATCAATTCTATAGACCTTCTCGTTTCTGCAAACCGCTGGGAATATTTCAGCCTAACTGGACTCAAGAAATTTTTGAAATATGAATTAAAATAGTATGTACATGTGTATGGTGATAATCACTTTCTGAAAAAAAAAACCGTAGCATATTAATCTTCAGACTCTTATGTTTCCTTGATTTTTCTTGTTATGTCCACATATTTGATTTGTGGGTTGACATATAGACAGAACATTCCAATTCCAACATGTCCGCAGTAGTTTCCTCCAAATGCCGTGATTCCAACGCAAGATCAGTAGTTGTAGTAAGTTACTGCTTGCGTTGTTTGTGAAGGCAAGATAGCCAATTTATTGCAAAAAGTATTCAAAGCGGTAGAGGCTGTCACACAACAAGATTATGTCTCGAAATCCAACATCTTTATCACATATTGAATTATCTCGAACACGGAGGGCTTAGTAGAAAATTACACGGTAAAAGCGCCAACAGCTTTTAGTGGAGTTTAGTAAGATAACACGTCAGTGAAGGCCATTAGACGCATCGCTTTTGAGATAGGTCTTGGCCCGGACTCAAAGGGCCACTTCGCAGTATTTTCATCCTACATGACATAGTATAATCTACTATAACAAATGATCCCCTAGTGAGCGCTCCATCCTTTTTAGGTGCAGCCATGTTTATGCAGGCAATATTGAGTGGATTCTCATCAACGAGAATGTATTTTCATGTTACACTTTGTGATACCTTTTTAAAACTGTGGATATAAATTTGATTGGGGTTTAGAAGTTTACGTATAAACTGGTTTGATGAAATGGGGGGTTGCAATTTACAGTTTAAGAAGACGAACCGAAATGAACAAATAATTTTGCTGTAAAGGTAATTATTCAAAAGGGTGAAAAACACATAATGCATTTTAATAACCAACAAACAAATTTTTTATTTCAAATTTGGCAAGCGTAATTAAACTTATTTTACATTAATTTTACTTCAAACTTAACAATTACCTTACTAGAATTTGAATCGTTTGGTGTCCTTAACAATCTGTAGGGTTGCATACAGGTTCCCCCGGCCACTTATCATAGCAATGGCATGACAAAATCAACATTTCCACATGGGAAAACATACTTGACAATTTCAGACAAAGCCTAGCTATATTTATCTAGATATATTATTACCTACGGTCAGTAGTTGAGTTGCGTTTAAGTGCACTTGAGGAGACATCGATGTGTTGTTCAATCCTCTTAGACGTCATGAATAAACGATGGTGACTGATTGCACGTTATGGTGATGCCCTTGTTATATATACAAAGGCCAATCGTAACTGAAATATATATTTAAGTACAGCGGTAAACATAAATAGTATCTTTAGAAGTAAAAAGAGTGTCGATATGGTGAATTCTACACTTGCATTATAAAGCTAGTGCTATGTTGAGTTGAACTGTACGTAAAAGTAAAAGTTATGTTTATAAAAGACAAAACTAAATATATTGGTATTTGAGGCTGTACATATATATATTTTTATCTATGTACTTATTTATTAACACTTCGCTGCATTACAATATAATAATATAATTAAGTAAAAAGGAGGCCAACTAGCGGCCTAGCTCTTTAACATTTATAGTGTATATACACTATATTTTGACTTAGAAACTGAAGAACAATATATCTGATGGATGCGATTTCGTATTCGCAATAATCCGAGATATTATAGGTCTAAGCGAGTCTAGGCCGTCTTTGAAATGTACAATATGTCGGGTGCTTTATCGTGACCAAGAGATCGAGAACATTGCAGAACATAATTGTAGATCACTATACACACACTGGAATCAAGGTATATTCGATGTTAGTTTATGTATAATCGGAATTGTTATTTAAATAAAATGAAAATTAACTAACAAAATCTCAAATTTTTACATCGGCTTGTAAGAAATTGTGGTGAGATAGACATCACATCAAGTTAATATTTTAAATATTTAAATTTGTAGATTACGCATACAGTATTAATAAATTAAATTAAATTGCAACTCACTTCTAGAAAAATGTCCCGCCATTTTCTTGCCTACAAGACTTGTTCTTTGTTTCATGTTCTTCACATCAACAAAATTTATGGAAAAAAACTTTTATATCGCGCAGCCCGGACCTTGACATGTTTAAGGTATCGCAGAATATGGTTATTAGTATTAAGAATATCACCTCCATCATGAGCATTCCCCACATTCACACCTTCATGTACATATCACTTGTACACCATCATACAACACAACGAAATGAATGCTTAGTAAAATGTATTGAATAATTTTTATTATTGTATCCGTTTGTAAATATTTAAAAGTATTTGTAAATATTATGTATTGCATCGTTAGCCAGCTATATTTTAAGTGTAATTGTTCGTTAATATATAACATTTGTTAGCTGTAGGGTTATGAAATAAATGGGTCAATCAACTTTTAAGTGTACATCAATGATAAATTTTATTTTTTTAATTTTATTTGTTTTTTTTTTATATTTTAACATTTTTTCTTTAGATAATTATTTATATTTTAAGAATTCACATAGAGCAGAACGATTTATTTAAATAAAATAGTAAATTTGACTCCGAAATCCACATTTTTCCGTCAAACCCATTATCTAAAAATAATAACAAAAATAATTTAGAATATAGAACTATTAGATATAGCAAAAATGTGTTAAGTAAGTAAGCTAACTGCCTCCGTGGTGTAGTGATTTGAGCGTTCGTCTTAGGGTCCGGAGTTCCCTGGTTCGATTCTCGGGAAAAGAACACGTAAAGTTAATATTTGTCAATTTATCACTTTCATTCACAAGATTGTGCCCAGTTTGGTTAGGACATAGCAAGCTAAACCACCTGATTGTTCATTACAAAGATGGTTCCGTGCTTCGGAGGCCATGTTAAGCGGTTGGTCCCGGTTGCTATAATTAATTAAATGGCAGTCGTTACACAATCATGTCAGAGGCCTACTGCTAGTAGTAGGACTAATTGTTGAAAGGCTATGCTGATTCTATAATTAATTGTCCTATGGGCAACACGGACAACGGTTTTGGTTGTCCAAGTGACTGGTTGTCCGAGTGACATTTATCAGTCTTTGCGCTTTCTGATAATAAATAATGATATTTTTAATTAGGTCTTACGCACAGTGAAAAATATAGATGAAATAGAATATATTTCACTTTTATTTACTATGATATATCAAATACTGACGTTTTTGTGCTGGTTGTCCGGTAGACACACAAAAAAGCCACGCACTTTTTCAAAACGCGCGCGACCGACTGACACCGCGGCAATGATGAAATCAAAATGACGGTTGGATGAGTGTTGTCACCAAATCGACTGACTTATTGTCAAGGCACTGATCACTCTATCTATGTTTCGGTTTCGGAACTTTTTTACCGTTGTCCGGTGGAAGTCGGAATAATAAAATATAATAGGGACCAAAACGAACATGCAAAAAATTCGGTAAAATTATGAAACAAACAAAAATCTATATGCTAGCATCTTAGTGAACATTGTAATGAATAATTATGTACAAGCGTAATTAATTGCCATATAATATTTTTTTGTATAAAGTAATGTTTCATTGTAAATAGCTACGGGGGGACAAATAAAAAAACGCTAAATCCAGATATTTTGTCACCTGGACAACCATTAAAATTCCAGTTTAATAGTGATTTATTTAAAAAAATTTACTCGTATGTTTGCTTAATAATAAGATAAATGCGACATATGCCAAAAACCACTTAATTTTCTTTAGAACTGCGATTATTAGTCAGGGACAAAACATAGTACTTACAGGACAAATAAAAGTTGATTGACCCAAATATTCATTTATTATTAACCTCCTTGTCGACCTACGAGCCTCTTGCGCCTTGAACTAGGTTTTTAGTGGGTTCGGCTCACCCAGTCTCGGAACAGCAGAGATTCTGGTATGGATCGAGTCCCACATACCTCTGCTATTTTCGGTAGCTAGGGATACGCGTATGCATTTCCTTGATTATCAAATATTGTCTACATGATCCAAATTCAGCACCAACAGCATTTATGGCTAAAACATGTAAAGATATGTCTGTTGCGTTATTAATTTTTATCTCACTCACTCCCTCACTGCTGGCTGGACGATGTAAGAAATTTTTAGTTTAAATTAAATTATTCTTAAAATAATAATTTGAGTAAGCTTGTTTTTGTCATATCGTGATCAAACAAGATTAAACCGAGTACGATTAAACTGGAAGCTCGAGTTTGCCCACAGTTTATATTGGATCTCAAATTTAACCGTTCTTATAAACTTTTCTGTAACATAAGCCTCTCAGACATCCCTTCGAAGTTGATAACTTTCTGGTTTTCTCTTGTCGATATTACAAATAAAATAAAAATGATTTCAGTGACATGAACGCTATGATTAAAAATACAAACAAAACAATATCGTATTTATAAAAACCAATTGTAATCTTGTAAAATACCATTTTAATAAAATTACATTTAAGTTGTGAAATGGAAATATAAGATATAATTCTGCAATAGGATCTTCAATTTTCAATTTTATTAGCGTTAAAAAGGCATATAATTTATTGTATAACTCATTGTAGTGGATGAAATAATAATCCACGAATCAATATGCCTGATTGACGCAGTTGAAAACAGTCTCGGTCAAACACAAATAAGATTGGACTAAAAAATGATTTAACTAAATTTTGAAGTGAAACTTCTTTAGAATCGTTGTGATTTCAAACCGGATGAAACGAAAAAGCGACAGTAAAAAGAGACAGAAACATTAATTCATATGATTTAACGTGGGAGAAAATGAGATAGATAAACTTCTTTCGAATCGTCGTGATTTCAAACCGGATGCAGCGGTAAAGAGAGACAGAAACATCAATTCATCATATGATTTAACGTGGGAGAAAATGAGATAGGAGGCATTATACAGCCTCTATTTACTGCCGCTTTTTTTTGATCGAATTTCAAACTTTCGTTGTTTTAGTTTTTGTCAAATTAAAGATTTATATTAAACTTATAAATTAAAATGTATAATTAAAATATACTGTTTTTAAAGAACACACACATTTAGATAGTGGAAAATGATTAATTTATATTTGTTTTTGAAGGTTTCACTTCTACCATGTGTGAATTGCACAAATGTTTTTTTTTTTTTATAGAACAGGGGGCAAACGGGCAGGAGGCTCACCTGATGATAAGTGATACCGCCGCTCATGGACTCTCTCGATGCTAGAGGGCTCGTGAGTGCGTTGTCGGCCTTTTAAGAAATTGTACGCTCTTTTCTTGAAGGACCCTAAGTCGAATTGGTTCGGAAAAACTTCTGTGGGCAGCTGAAGTATTTATTTATATAAAATATAATTTAAAATTATCTTCTCAGGTTTAATTAGTTGTTTTTTAACATTAAATAATATCCTCGCATAAGATATTATTATTTGTACATCGTTTTCACTAACTGTTTTCTCAGTAGGCAAGTAAGTTAATAGTTCACCAAACGGAAACAATTTTAATTTATCGGTTATCAAAACCGCGTCATGTACGTTCGCTTTCGAAAAATCCAAAAGAAATCGACAAAACTTGCAAATAATATTAATCCAATCCTAATTCGCGCGACAGAAAAATACATTTATGTATAAGTAAAATGCACGTTTAAAAGATTTCAATAACGGAAAAGACTCTTTTTAATAATTTAAAGAGTAACTTATTTCATGAAATTCATGACGAAGCGAATTTTAAAATGGGACAAGAAAAGTACAAGGAAGCTATTTTCTTTGAGAGTTTTCTTAACTTTTTTATGCTGTCATAACGCTGCTGCGAAAAGCTTCAATTTTTAATAAGGTAATACCTTATAGTTTCACGTTTAATAACAAAGGAGATTAATGTCACAATGTTTGTAGCTGTCATTAATTAATATTTACACGATATTTTGAGCTTTTAGCTGGATCCTTGAGCTTCCTGCCCATTTGCCCCTTGTAACATAAGAATAAGTTGAATATATCCTTAACGACCGGAATATTTCTTAGCGTTTTTAAGGTATGACGTCATCACATTGATTTGATTCTCTAAGAAATGGAGGAAACTCACCCACTCCAAAGACTGAAACAAATGCTGAAACCCAAGCCAATTGCAGATGGATCAATACTATATCCGATGGGACGCAATACCTTATGTAGCCAAGTCCACATTTCAAGGATTGTCATGCTCGCATAAATGTAATTGCTTGTGGCGGCGTCCATGCGTCGAGTTGTATCTCTTCCTAAAAAATGGCGAGAGGGCCGATGGTTGGCCATGCATCTTACTCGTGAACGGGTGCTACGTGTGGTGAATGGTCGTACTTGAATACGTATATGCGGTGATGATAGTAGTTTCGACTATGTAGTTGCGTATTGTTTCCACGAGAATGTAAATGCGTGCTCTTATTTCACAATGCCTCCTGCTGATAGGTAGATTTTATTATTATTTATATGTGTAATGGATGCAGCTCCTTACAAATGTTGTGTAAATTAAAAAAATTGGCGATTAAAAAGAGCGGCGGAGAATTTATTGCCAGTTCTTTTCTTCCGTTCTACGCCTTTGATTTGAGAACTGGTAGTAAATGTAAAATTAGAAGCATTCAATGTATATATTGTTTTGACGTTCATAAGTCTACATTGTGTTACATAAATGAGTAAATGATTATTGCCTTTAACTTACCACTTTATACAAAATGTGTTCCGCGCACTTCAATGGAATTGGAGTTACAATAATTGAAATCCATTTACGAAAACATATATTCTCCACTTCAGAGACTACATAGGTAATATCTTCGCTTATGGAGTCAAACAAGTAACAAACCTCATCCATCACACATAAGCCACACGTCGCCATTCAATAAACAAAGACATAAAGTACCCTTTTCAAGGACTACTAATGACCATCGCCGACATTTGAGAAAAGGGTCACTAATTTATCTAAGCAGAGTTCAGTTGGCAAGTTGCCCTTAATTGTAGTTTAAGTTACTTGCGCCAGCTGCTATTGTTCTCCGCAGGACCACTCAGTGGTAATTAGCTGGTGCAGTGTTTACTATATAAACCAAATATTTAACGTCAACAGTGAAATTGGTGGTCTTAAGATGGCTTTTTCCAATTTTAATAGAAACGTTATTAAACCCGTCTTATGTCAAAAATTTATCTGTTTTCGACATATTTATTAATACTTTTACACAAACATAAAATTATAATACTAATAAAATACTTTAAAAGATAAAAAACTTTTACCAGGCAAGAAGTTAGTCAAAAGAAAATGATTCCGAAAAACATATGTTCTATGTTTTCAGTGATAAAAAGAGACTGGTTTAAATGTTATTAAATTTAAAAAAATAATACGAAAATGTTTAGGAAACTTTGATTTGAACAATATTATTGTTGTTATACAAATCAAATCATATTGCCTTTTTTGAAACATGAATTATTTTATAGATTAAGTGACTTTTGAAATAGGAATGGAATATAAAAATATATAATACCAAAAAAATTGTTGATAGTTTTACTATTATATTTACTACATTTGTTCCAGTATATGATCATGGATATGATGAGTGATCATATACCAGTATATTATGAAACTCCATGCATTTGTATATCTGTATTCACACTGTATTCGTGCTTTTATTTACTTATTTATAGCCTTATATTAGAATCAATATATACATTATAGCTATTTATTTTTTAAAAATGATTCTGTGTGCCCACGGGCAAAGGTCTCCCCCATTGTTTTTATTTGGGGGGTTGTGGTCTATTTCCCCATGGGGACCAGCCCGTATACGTGCTAATGATAAAATAAATAAATCTGCGTTTACTGCACAAGACGTTATGCGGCAGAATTGCCAACTCAAGATATAACTACGAAACGAATACCAACCAATATTTTTTCTCGATCTCCCTAATTCTCTCTCAATCTTTTTCACTATATTCTCTTCCTACCTCTCGCCCTTTCCCCCACTGTCTGGTCGCAATCGCTCTCTCCCTTTTCTTAGACAAAAACGCTGCACGTCTTCGTGACGCTAATATTATTATTGTTGCGATTCATCCGTAAAAATTTTACCCTCTTGCGCATAAAGAAGTATTACTT
This sequence comes from Pieris rapae, assembly GCF_905147795.1. NCBI lineage: Eukaryota > Metazoa > Arthropoda > Insecta > Lepidoptera > Pieridae > Pieris > Pieris rapae. The sequence continues at coordinate 7,874,836 of NC_059523.1, read as the reverse complement.
TAAAATTAATATTTACATAACTCAACATTTCGATTCATTTCGATCGTGGCGAGAGACTTCACCGTCAGTTAACTATTAACTACTGATTGGAGTATACTAAAATGTTGTACTAATTTATAATTTGAAACGCCATTAATATGACAACATATAAATAGGGTTTGAACGTTAAATGCAATAAGCGCATGGTAACAAATATCACACAAACATTCTAAGTTTTATAATAAAGCTGGTAAGGTATAAAATAACAGTCCTATTAAAACATTCTATTGCCGAACCCCTTACTAATCTAATTTTCGTCTTTTTGTATTTATTCAAAGGCTTTCTTATTCTGAAAACGTTACATTGCTCTTTCCTTGTATTCAACAGAATGTTCCTAATTAGATATAAGTGGTGGACTACAGAGAACTTGAGAGCACGGACGTAAATGAATACGAAGTGCCAATTAGTAATCGTAGCCATCCTCGCTTCTGATTTTTCGTATATAATCTAACTTTAAATTTATATAAACGAATCGCCAAAATGTATGTACGCATTATTTCCGGACGACTGCGCGATATTTAAAAATGATTTGTATTCGTTAAATGGGTTTGTATAAAATATTTTTTCCTTTACGTCTAAATTTACACGGGTTAAACATCGGTTATATTTAAATAAAGAAACGCCATGGTTACACTTAATATATATTGTGTTTTTTGTTATGTCTAAGGGTGGTTTCGACCAACAAGAGTAAATCTTAATCATTTAGTTAATAGACAGTAAATCAATTTTGCGTTTTACCATCTACAATTCTAAGAATAGTGGGCCTTTCAGGAAATTTTTTTCCTAGATAATTTAATGCCGTCAGTCAATCATCTGATTTCTGCCATTTCACAAATATTTATTCTGTTTTAATTTCAACTCAACGCAACGTACTAAATTAATAGTTTGTCATTGTATAATGGAATATTTAAACAATTTTATTGATCATAGTGGTGGGGATGAGAAAAATGATATTTTATTAAAATATTTTTTTTTGTTGTCGTTCGTCACCCGCCAATACAGTTACTTTTTCTCGCTATAATACGGCAAAATCGAGTATATCTATAATATGCTCTTACACTATCCCGTTGTTAAAGTTTGGTTGAATTGACTAAGACGTAAAATATTCGTTTTTAGTTAATCTAAAGGTTTTAAAGGTATATAAATGCCTTTAAAAAAATAGTAATTTATGATGACATAAATAACAAATATTGTCTTAATTTCAGGAAATCCCTCAAGTCAATTGTTACAGGTACAATAAAACCATACATTTCCGTAAAATCTCGTGTTAAAAATGCAAAATATTCGGTTCGGGTTTCACCTTTCAGCGCTCGCCCAAGGGGGTGATCGTAGGCGCATTACCCTTCAACGACCATTATGTATGTACCAGTTGTTTTAGCGATTTTCGTAGAGATTGGATCGTAAAAGTTTACGCATTTTGTTTTTCAAGTAACTAGAAAAGCTTGGTTATTTTAAATGGTAGATAGCTATGAAGGAGATTATTTTTTAAGTTTAATTTATGGCGACGTGAAATAATATTTTAATTGAAAATGATAATATTAACAAAAGGTTGGTTTTGGTTTCGTTTTTAATCCGCAACTTAATTAAATAGCGTTTTAATTTGTGAACAATTTTTAACAAGTTATGTTTTTTTTTAATTCGAATAAGTTTATCGGAGACTACTCGTATTATTATTGATTCTTAATATCCTTAATCTTGCCTTTAAGTTATATAACTGCATTCAATACTTACTACTTTAATTTATTAATAATCTATAAGACAAAAGTTTTTTTTTAAATAATAATTTATCGTTAATGTGCATTTATATAAATAAAACCTCTTTGCGTAAATATTCATTAGGAAATCAATATTTAAACTTTTTAACTACTTAAATAATTATAAAAAATATTTTTTTGTGGTTTGAATATTTGGCACGTGCCAAGAAATCGCTTAGAAATTCGGCATAAGGCACACATTCACATAAACCACAAATGTAGCTAAAATAGAAGCGTAAACTGTACCCGGAGACACTATCATAATTCTCTAAAATCTACTAACCAGGAAGCTGGACCACCGCTCCCACTAAATCAAATATTCCCTGATTCAAAGCAAAGCTTTGCACACGAGCTTTTCTTTATGTCCTCGTAACGCAAATCTCCGCTATTTTTCTCCTCTTTCACTTGTCCCTTCGTAAAAATGAAAATTTATTGTTTGTGTAAACGTCTCGGCTGACCGCTAATGAAATGTTCTCTTTGCTTCGCAGCGCTTTGTAAACTATATTACGAGATATTTGCCCTTCACATTAACGGATACAATATATTGCTGAGAAAATTCTTGGAAACTTTTCTACTGTTCAGACTATCATTTAAACTATCGAAAATGAGATTTAGCTGTTTTTAAATGTACACCTATTTATTTATCTTTTGCTGTCAACTGTGACATTTAATAGTGCTTTGTTTTACGTTCCTCACATCAATACCAACTATGTAAACATCTTAGTTTTATATTACACAGCTCGAACATACGACCAATATTTAAATCTTGAGTTGTTTAACCTATCCCGGAAAAAGCTTAAAATGTATTTAGAATATATACAGACACACCTTCACGTTTATTCTCTCAATTTTACATTACCACATCTCTTTCTCTTCTCTTTATGTTATATCTCTTCTCTTTATATAACCCCTAGGTGGGGCAGATGGCGTCCACAGCGAGTCTCCATTACCACATGATACAACCGATTTTTATAGTTTAAAAAAACCTGTTTGAAACTTTTTGTAAATATTATTTATTCCATCTTTGGCTATATCTTTAGAATAATTATTTTTTGATATAAATTAATATAAAATAGTTTCGTTTTACTTTAGTATATATTTATTTCAAATATTTTTTTTAATCGTTGTGATAAATTAAAATTAATTGAGCTGAATATAGCTGATTGCCAAAAATTACAAATGTTTGCGGAGGATCAAACTCCTAACTTGGCCAGTTTGTTAGGGGCACAGAGGCTCATTACACAAGCTTGTAAGAATCATTAAAATTTATAACATCCACTAACTTTTCGTAATGAAAACGCGAAAAGTTTTTCTAAATGTGACCATTAAAATCTTTTGAAATATTTCTATTAGAATGAGCTATTTTGAATATGTATTTCTTTTAATGGTATGAAAATATTTTTCTGGCTTCAGGCTGTTTATTGGATTACATGTTTATTGGAAATAACGTTGGAAACTAATGAGAGACATTTCGTGAATATTTCTTATGACTTATTTTAATCATATTATTGTATTTAAGAATTGAACTAATAATAGGAACAAAAAGTAGACAAAGTCGTTACTACTGAAAAGTGTAGCATAGAGTTAGTTATTCTGAAATTGGTATACAACTTGAAGAACCAAGAATCTTTCTAAATCCGTACATCTATTGTCTTCTCTGTGTTTCTTTAGGTAACCCTTAGATGTTTGACCTTCAACGAGATCAAAACAAAAGAACATTTTTTGCTAATTTCAGGGGAAAAACTAAAACTAAACTAAATAATACTTATTAGGTTAAATAACACCTTATCGTTTGTAACTTAAGGCAATAAATTTTGTTGGAACAATACAGTTTTTCTGTTTATTGATATCATTAAGCCGTTATAGTCTAGTGGTTAAACGTGCGACTCGATACTCTGAGGTCGTGCGTTTAGAACTGTGCACATCAATGTTGATACTATTGTACAGTAAAAACATCGTAAAGTTTAAAGATCGAATATAACAGAGATGTATGAATGTCTACCTTAGGTGTATTTTGTGATAGACTTGATACCGAAAATAGCTTCAGTAATTAAAGGCCAACGTAAGTTATAGTTCAACGTAACTCCCACGTCTAATCTCATACTGAAAGTTGTTGGTTGCTTAACTTGATATCAACGTTAAGCCTCACGACTCTCTTTCAAGCTTTGTTGATTATGAACTAAGTTAGAACTTTTTGAGAAGCTTTTAGAGTATTCAACATTACTAATGTATAGGTATAGGAGAAACTTAATGTATACTGACGAATTTTTTTATTAAATAAAGGTTTATATCTTACAAGTTACTAAATAAATTCCTTTGCTTAACTAAGACATGTAATTAAATTATATTAAAATTATATGTAACTCATTATTTCGACTTCATTTCGAGTACATAGCTTTCATTCATCACACATCAAACATAGTAATTTTCATATCTATCATTTGCCTGTATCTAACTACGGGGCCGTAGTTGTCTGAATGTTACACTATGCTCATATGTAATTAAAAAATTGTGGCGCCATGGTTATCTAACTATTTAATCACCTTCTAGAAGCTGCCGTGTGATGCTTTTAAGGCGAAGATGATTAGATTTTTAAAGCTAAGCTGCCTTTATTTTTTGGGATAATATTTTGACCATAAGTTTCGGCTTTTGACATAAATTATACATCTCTTAATTGTTTGTATTATTACCATTGCATGCCAATTTTATATGGCTAATTCTGTGTATTTGAAGTAAGACTTCTTTAGGCGCACGAGGATATTTTTTTTACGGATGAAACGTCACGCAGATGTGCAGCGATTTTGTCGAAGAAAAGGGACAGAGCGATTGAGACCGAGAGAGAGTGAGAAAGGGATATCGAGAAAAAATACGCGCTATTGGTTGATGTATTCGTTTAGTTGTTACATAATAGAACTTAAGATGGCAATACTTTTGCATAACACCTTGTGCAGTATTTTTATTTATTTATATTATCATTAGCACGTATACAGTGTGAATCATATACTGGTACACTTATTGGGGCTTTTACTTTAGTTATTATTAATTTACATAAATATGTTTTATTTCTGAGTAGTTTTAAACGCACGCACTTTTTTATATTTTTCATATTCATCAATCTGAATAAACTACTTTCATAGAAATAAACTATTTATTTAGTAATCTCGTATCCGATGTTGAAATACAATTAATCAATTTTAATTTAAAAATTGTTTTAGAGGATCATAAATCATCGATATAGACATACATGCCGAGACCAATCCACCGTCTAAATTCATATGCGTTTTCTGTTATCCTCATAAATAATTCATCGGCATCAATGCAATGGTGGCTTGATATCGCTGCAGGTTCATATTTCACGGGACAATACGTTGCATGTAATTAATGGCCATCCGAACACCGTCTCTAGTAAAGCAAACTGATCTTTATTGCACCTCAATACATTGTAAGCAATTGCCTCAAAGTGAATAGCTACATTAAAGGCTACGTTTCTGTAACCATTGATGTATGTATACAAAGTACACATCTGTTTCATGATTTTACGTTCCGTTCTACACCTCTGATTTGAGAACTGCCCCGGAAATGTGTATGTCGTAATTTCGGCTGCAATGTTTTTGTACCGTGTGATTCCAAGTTTCTGTCATCAGCACTGCGAAATTGTAATTACATATTATTGTATATGTAAATTTTTTGAACTTACTACTTACATATATTATGTTATCTTTATGAATAGTTGATTATTCTGCAGTGGAGTTTGTGCGTGAGAAATAGCGTCGCCTTTTGCAAGTTTTCTTCGATTTCCAAAACTAAACATCAGGTTTCACTAAACAATAAGTATATTTTATATGACATCACGTTCTCGCCATATTTCCTTCCTTCGTCTGGAATAATGTCGCACATTAGCCGCAGTTACAGTGATTAAATGAGTTGGTAGTGGAGGAAAGCTATAATGTATCACATACAAACATCCCTTTGTTCACTATTCTCTCGTTTCGTCATATTAATCCGCTTTATTAATGACTGGCGGCGTGCCCCGGTTTTACGTTAATATTACACTCAACAACGCCGGTGGGTGACAGTGTTAGCTTGTTCTATTTTTGAAACAAATTCACGGGTTCTAAATTTAAAAGAATCTTAAAACATGGCCAACTTGGTAAAGCACTTAAAATTTTATATCCAAAATAATAGATTTATTTTTATATAATACAAGTGATATTGTTATGATTATTTATAAATAATATCTGTCTAATTGTGTTGGTTCAGTATAATCGATTTGTATTCTATGCAATAAATAAAATATTGATTATTAATTTAAGTCTTTTGTAGTTTGATAGTTTATTTAGCGGGCGTAAATCTCTCATCTCACCTTGCTCTCTACTCAAACTTCCATAGATGAATTTATTTTATAGAACAGGGGGCTAACAGAGGCTCACCTAATGTTAAGTGAGAGCGCCGCCTAACACCATGTCTACGATTGGCAGTTTTCTAAGAATGCAGATTTCTAATCGTCCACATTCTATCGTCAATTCTATAATCTATAATCCGTATTGAATTTTCAATGTATCTATATGATTGGGTACTTTAGAATCGTCAACGTTGAGCGTTACATAAGAGGATTAGAGCTAGGCTCATAAGCGATTTTTATGAACAAAAAAATACTTGATTATAGATTTTCGATCTCGTCGTTGATCGATATTCTTAATTGTTAGGAATTAATAATAACGATAAACGACTTAAAAGTTTCATCTTTGGCGACGCGTGCGCTGGAAACCATTAAAAATGATCCCTCAGGAGTAAGTGCTGTAGCACCGACATTTCATTGTGTTTGCTATTGATAATTTTATTTATCGACGGTTGGCGCACTCCAAACGAATTTTTACTTTATTATTTGTTTCACTAAGGGCCTGTTTCACAATGTCCGGATAAGTTCCAAATAAGCTATTTCTTACTTATTGGTAGGATAAACAGTATTTTTGCGTTTCACGACTGTCAGATAGCGCTATACGTCATGAAATTCGAAGTATCTTATTTGGAACTTTTATCTTTCGAATAATTTATGTGTTGCATAGCTATTTGGCACTTTATCCATACATTGTGAAACAGGCCCTAAAAGTCTAGACTGTTTGTCGTTAGTTGTCATGGTCCGAATCCGTTAGATCATGTCAGGGCCAAGCCGGAAAGAGGTAATAATTAATGCTTTTACGTACTTTTATGGGTTGAGAATCATCTAAAAATCAGTGAAGCATGTTTTTTTTTTATACAAATGGACTGCAGGCTGATTAGGCTGTCAAGTGATACCGATGCCCAAAGACACTCTCAATTCTAGAGGGCTCGCGAGTGCGCTGCCGGTCTTTTAAGAATTGGTACGCTTTTTTTTGAAGGAACTGAACTAACACTAAACAACTTTAACAATTTATTTATAATCAACAGCCATTTATATTTAAACGATGATACACCATAAGTTTTTTTTGTATAGATACTACCATACTTATTTAAATAGGTATAACACAAAATAAGTTAACGTTTAGGTAGTCCCATGTGTCAATACTTAAGTGTTTCGTGACAAACAAGATGTGGGCGCTTACCTCCTATCATGTACTTAAAAGATGTATGTGCAAGAGGTAAACTTCATTAATTTCTTTTATCTTTAAGAGCTAATGACCCCTATGTTTGATATAGCTATATAAATATAATTAATTTACATTATAATTAAATTTGATTCAATCGTACTGAAAAATGTTTCTAAATTTACATTTACTGTCTGTTCTTAGATCAGGCTTAGAACGGAAGATAAGAACTGATATGTAAGTCTACGCCACTCTTTTCCATCGCCATGTTTATTCCTTTACAATCTGCAAAGCAAATGATAATAACAATGTTTTTTTCGCATTAAAATTTAGTTAAATATTTAAGTTTGTAAAAAGTAAAAAAAACTTGTATGATTACAACATATTCAAATGTATATTGTTGTTCGTAAACGAACAGGTCCTATTAATAAGCAGTGGTAACAACGTTTAGTACAGTGATAGAGCTAGTACATAAATTACCAAGGCAATACTGCAGTGTCCATTAATGGCATATTAAGTCTATCAATTGAACCGGACTATGAACTTGATCGCGCCTAATCTAAAACAGTGTTGCCAATTTCTCATTAACACATATTGCTGACTGTATTGGTCGGCGTACATTAGATTCCTGCCGATTTGATTCTAATACATATATAGCTGAATTACCACGTTTAATTCAAATAAGGGGAATGGCTTTTAGGATTTCGCATAGACACTCTAGAAATAAGTACGTATACATTCAAATTTCGAATTCAGTATTCTTAAATATTTTTTTCGTTTTAATCAAAAATAAGATGGCCGACTTGCTTGGTTGAAAGATCCTTATCGCAGAAATTGGGAATTAGCGTCTTCTATTTGGTTGGACATCGGCGTCACGGCTGGTCTCCTGGTCTACGTCTCCTACCTTCATACGGAAAAGGTCCTACGAAACAATGGCAAATAAATGGTTCTCGAGTTACTTGGGACGGAATAACGGCCGGTCATAATATGGCGTTTAATTTTTTAGATTTTTTGTCAAAACATAAACCGAATTGTTTGGAATTGTTTGGAACAAGGGTTAGAAATATAGGATAAATTATGAAATTAGGAACTTTCTATCTTCTTTTAACGGCAACGGTGATAGGGGGAATTCTGATGTGAGGCACTGGTCGGAAACTTCAGGTGCTTTGAAGCGGTTGAATATTTTACATAAAAAAATATGAATTGTATGGAGAAATGGAACGAAATGTTTCCCATTCCATTAAGCGGTTCTCGGCGAAATAAACTGCCATGGTGTATGCCAGGGAGAGATGAATTCTATATATAGTCAGACACTTGATATAAGCAATGCTGTACTGACATATCAGGGAAAATTTTCAAGAAAAATTTGACCAGTTTAAAACCAAAATGAAGTATTTTTCCTAACTCAATCACAACGAATTTTCTTATTTAATGCACTGGGAAAAAAATTATTAAAAAATGAATGATTCAGTTAATTTTGGTCGCAATACTTAAATCAATCTAACCTAAAACAATAATAATAAGTAAACAAGTTAATTATATTTTTAATGACATAAAATCATTCATCCCGATACTGGGGTAAATGACATGCTCAACCTGGCAACACTGCAGCTATAAATAACACGACATGAGAGCCTGTGAAGTGTTTCCGCATCGCTTCCTATTCCCAAAGGGATGCGATTTATGTCAACAGAAAAATTACCCGTTTCTGTTCGCTGTTGGACGGTGTTGCCCGATAGTTTATTGGCGTTTTTATGATCTGTATAACATGGATCCTTTCACGTTGTGGAATTGAGAACAAAGTTTACTATTGAGAGTGAACATTAAAATTATAACAGATCAGAAAGAATAATTCGATTTAATAATAACAAAATCTGACACTAGTATTTTTATTGAGCTTGTATTAAAGATAATTAAATGTATATAACAATAATTTATTTTTTATAGGGGATAAAAACGCATTAGTTTTTGGAAGTCGATGGCCAAAATTCAATGAATTTAAGTATTTTAAACGAATACATTTCAATTTCTCGATCATATATCGGTTTACAGGCACGCTGGAACGTAAACCGTACGTAAAATACGTAACGTTTTGCCCATTCCAAAAAAAGTGTACAACGCCTAAGTCTATTTAGATTATATTTACTATTGTTATCATACCATATCGGTTGACAAACGACTACAGATCGTTTCTTAGCATAACCTGTGCCTAGGTATATGTATGTATATTGTAAAATTATGTTATTAATTTCATATTTACCAATATGGTCAGAATGTTGCATGATTGATGAAGATATAGAATTTCTTTCAAACAAACGCCAAGTTATTTATATAACTCGAAATTCGACCATTACGGCGTGATCAATGAGAAAGTTAAGATGTGTATGCGCAAACGAAAGACAATATATTTTAAAGTGCCTTTATGTTTGTAATACCTTTCTCATATATTATAATCCTTTATCAAAATCCTCACACTTTTTCCTCGGTAAGTATTATTTATGTAAAGCTTTCTATCAGCGGAAAGGTAGAACGTAAAACCAGCCACTGAGTGGTTTGACTTTATAGGATAATGCTAAAATGTTAGTTCAACATAAATTCGTATTCGTTTTTGTATAAAACAGAATATTCAATTCAAAATATCTATACATTTGACAAAATAACGTAGATATATCAACTATTTGTGATCAAAGGGAGATAAAGCTCATTATAACTTGTAATACTCGTATAAGTTGCATTATTAAAGGAGAGGTATTTCATTTCATATTAAATGTTTAGAAACGATGCGTAGCAATGTTGAGTTCTGATAAATAGAAATTAACTTTGATTTAAACCAATATTAGCAAAGTTCGCAAAGGAGCAGTCAGTACCGATTTGAATTTCGAATATTAGAATTATATTTGGGGTAGTGATAAAGCCGATTTAAATGCATTCGCCGGCCGCTTTGTAGGAAATTCAGCTCGTTACACTCGTTCGCCTTACGTTGGCTTTGATAAAGCTATATATTTTCCACATTTTACAACGTGGATTCCACGAAAATTGGCGGAGCTGGGCCAAATTTTCATAGTAATGATAGCTCATAAACATCGGGGTTTACTTAAATATCACGAACATAAACTGCTGAGATGACAGCTAGTACAGATAATGCATGCTTTAGTATGTGTTTAACAGCCTGCATAGTGAAATAGTAATTTATATTGTGAATTACAAGAGCCTTTAATGGTTGATCGTTAAACTAATGGGATGGTGAAATGTTTTTAATATATACCTTAACAATTTCGACAATGATTGTTTTTAAGCGTGCATTATATTGTGTTTAGGGCGTAAGGGATTTACTAATAGATGTAATATTAAAATATGTACCATACTTTAAGAAAATTAACTTTTAACAATTTACCTGTAAAACTCCAAACAGCAGTTTTCATTTGGGATTAATTTTTGCCTCCTTAATTGATAAATACAGCCATACAAATTAATATATACAGATTATTGCGCCAATAGAATGTTGTAGATTTTTTGGTTTCACTATGCCGAAACAACAATTTCAGATTGATATTTGAAAAATGATATTTACAGCGGCGAGAAAAATATATACGAATTGTATTTTGGGATTTCAAATGTATTCAAATAAAATTTATAAACCAGTTACAGTGTTTGAAGATTTTGAAGAGAGACAACACATTAATATATCTTATTATTTCATATAACCCTGGTACTCTGATCGGTCGCAAATCATTAATAAAAACCATTTATTTTTTATTTTTTAGGGCTTAAGTTAAAATGGTATTGTTCAATTATTTTATGGTTAAGGTTATTTTTACAATCTACGATTAATTCAGTAGTAGTAGTACGTACCTTTTCGCTAATATTATTAATGTCACAGTTATAGATAGAAATCAATTGATGAATTTTTTTCAGATAACAATTTTATTTAATTAAAAATTCTATTTAGATAGAAACCTATTTAACTGTTAAACATAATAATTGTTTCGATATCATATCGATCGTTGTCAAATTCTACAGAATCACGTGTAATAAATATAAAAAATCATAATTTTTTGTCAAATCTGATTAATGAGGTACCTTAAATTTTTATAGACTTCCTTTTGGATGACATTCATTTGACATTATCAAAAAATACCTGTGTCAGGGTTCCCAGCTCCTCCATAAACAAACTTAATTATTAATTACTTAAAATAATTACATTATTTAACCTTATTTTATTTATCTTTTTTCAACCGTTATCAACACGCCTGAGTAACAATGTGTTTTATTATTCATAACAAATCATACTAATTATTTGATCATAATTTATTAATATTTATTTTCTAAAATATACTGAGACAGCTGACAAAAATAGATTTAAAAAAATAACCTAAATATTAAAGTTAAAATATCGACCCAATGTTATAGTGACTATATAATTATGAGTACAGTACGAAAAGGCTGTACTATATAGAATCGTGTTTCCTACAGTCCGCGAGTTGAAACTCAATTCTGGCAACAATTTCCATAGTTGCAGAAGTTCGCCCCTTAAATTCTATTACCCGTTGTCTACGGTCTTTGAACTAAAGAACTTCAATTATAAGAGTTGGGCTACAGTCAACGAGAAAAAGTGTATTTAGGATTTATGTGGGCAATTAAAATATATAGTCGCTATGGCATCGGATTGATATTTTAACATTAAGAATTAGGTCATTTTTTTTAATGTATTTAATGTCAGCTTTCACCGTATATTTTAGTAAATAAATATCAATAAATTATTATCAAATAATTAGTGTAATTAAATAAAAAAACACATTGTTACTCAGACGTGTTGATAACGGTTGAAAAAAGATAAATTCAGTATTTCCTATAGCAACTGCAATATCAGTTCTCATACATAACAATGCAAGTAAAAGCATAAAATAAAAATATTTGCCTCACATTGTGTCTTTATCTTTCCTTTCTTTTACTAACAAGTAGGTGATCTGCTTTATGTGACTCACACATGTCACCGGTTTTGCCGTCTAACAAATGCCAATTGTCTGAAGTTTTTTCTTTTATGTGACCATATAAAAATGTGTAGACTTGAAGTTATGCACAATTATGATTTCCAGGAATAAAACTCAGAATTTAACATTGAAGGTGTGCATTTTGTTTGATTACATACGAAAAAATTTAGACTGATTACTTATTTAACAGATATAAACTTTAACTTAGGATAATCACTGTTTATTACACTTATGCTATAGTTTAGTACCAATTCTTTAAAGGCCGGCAACGCACTCCCGAGCCCTCTAGCATTGAAAGTGGCCATGGGCGGCGGTATCACTTAACATCAGGTGAGCCTTCTGCCCGTTTGCCCCCTAGAAGACAAAACGCGTAGCAATAGCAATAAATATTTTTTCTTATATTGTTATAATTTGTTTTATTAAAACTGTTTAGATCAGATAAAAGCGCGTTCGTTTTCCCACAAAGATCTGTCCTTTACATTAAACAGAGTAAATATTTAATATATTCATGCGCAGGGCGAGAAATGGCGTTATACGAACAGCTGTGATCAAAGATATAGATGTCGCGGGACCCTTGGAGGCCCAAGGGCTTTCAAGGCAGTATTAATTAGGATTCTTAGGGCCTGTTTCACAATGTATAGATAAAGTGCCAAATAGCTATGCAACACATACATTATTCGAAAGATAAAAGTTCCAAATAAGATACTTCAAATTTCATGACGTATAGCGCTATCTGACAGTCGTGAAACGCAAAAATACTATTTATCCTACCAATAAGTATCAAATAGCTTATTTGGAACTTATCCGGACATTGTGAAACAGGCCCTTAAAATCTCAATTAATGACCATTATGTTTTACTCTTTAATATGATAGCATATATGCCCCAACTCACTAATCATAGGAGATTAGTTATAACGAAATATAAAATCGTTACTCATACAAACGTAAAAATATCGTTTAATTTAAATTGAACATATAAATTATTAAAATCTAAGTAAAAATATTTCGTAGGAAAAATGACGTCATTGATTAAGTTATCCCACATATAATACATTTTATGAAAACGTCTAAAGAAATAAATAAATCAAGGTATGAAAATGTCAGTATGTATGTAGACTTATTCAGCAAGTTCTAGAATTAAAATACGCTTTAATAAGAAATAACTTTGATCTAGGATGGATGCACAGTATAACGTGTACGGTGAAATATAAAGGACATGCACGCAAAGCGAGCTTTGTCCCACAAATTGATTCACCAAGCAAAGAGTGGCTGAGATAAATTAGCTGAATAGCTCCCTTTCAGAGCGTTGCCAGATTAATTTTGTATTGGCAAACAAGAAGCGCATAAATTTATATTAATTACTCGTGTGCTCAGGTGCGGAGATCGATCAAATGAGTAAAGTCAATAGAAGGTGAACAACTTTACTCTCTAACTTTCGCAAGTGAGCATCGATATTAATTTTTTCCGGTTAAGATTTTCAGTATTTTTTTTTCTACAACCAAAATATTTTGTAGCTTGTATATATAGACATATATATAGACAACACACATGATGGTATGTAGCTGTACCGAAGGAAAACATTAGTGAACTTGAACAAGCGAACTGTGAAATCGACTACCGGCGGGGATCTTCCCTGAGAGATACGACCTCCAAAAATTCAAAATTCGAGCGTACCCCTCCCTTAAAGGCCGGCAACGCACCTACCAAAAATTTATGTCTATGGGCTGCGACAACTGCCTTTTTTCCGGCAGGCTCGTTTGCAACCTTATTATATAATTTAAAAAAATAGTTTCAATATTTGAAATGCTGAATTGGTTCGCTACAGCGCTTTCATAGTACGTCAATCTTAAATCATAATAATACCAAGTAGTGCGTAAAACTTCAGCAGTCAAGTTGGTCTCTGCGATTAATCTTTAGATTGAGACCAACTTGACTGGTTCATCATTAAACAAAGCATTTCATTTCTATAAAAAACTGCCTTACAAGAGCAGTGTATTTATCAAGACGACTCTAATATTCTGGCTATAAACATAAATACTCGTAATAAGTACACGTATTAAGGTACGTTATATAATTATGTATTTACAATAGAGCTTTTAAGGCACATCTCAAATAATTTTCATAATCTTAAGAGAAGGTGTCGCGCTAATGGTGCCCTTAGGTACATAATTGGGCCGACCGTAATTATATCAAGTATTATTAATTCTACGTTCCATTCGCTTCGGGAAATCCAATATTGTTGGCATGCGGCTGTTTGTGTCTCAATTACCACTGTATGAGTATATCATTCATAATAGTGTAATCTACATTTTTATCAGTAGTCTAAATAATAACCCGAAGTTGTACTTAAAGAATATCTTGATTTACCAGTACACTCTGAGGATTGTGCCATTAAAACCAGTACGTTTCGTCAAAATGAATACAATACTGTGCTATTTACAATTATTTCATTTAATCCATATAAAACACAGTTTTGTAGAGCTTTATTAAAATAACTTGTAAATTACATTGAGCTAATTGAAAGTACAATTTTATTTTACCTTAGTTACAAAGACAATACAAAATCGATACAAAGATGACATAGCAGTCTTGTAAAAAATATACTGTTTTAGTTTAATAACGAGTGAGACTAATATTTATCAACTTTTGAAATTTAATAAGGAAAATAACAAGTATATTATTAAAATATTTAAATACAAAATAAAATAAATAGGGCGCGCGGCGAAGTCGGGTTCAATTCTTCGTTGCTTGCACCAGATTATTTATTTGTGATATTATTTTTCGTATTATAATATCTATTAACATGTTATTTTTATTAATGATAACATAATAGTTTTTGGCGATGTATTTCTTTATAATTTTTAGTTTAAACCATACATTTGGTTATCAAAGTAATATGGCAAGATCGTTTGTTCAAATAAATTCATGGTATAAACAATAAACACTATGCAAGTGAGACGTTCATAAATAGATTGATTCTATGTAATATGATTCAAAATGCTTTTAAAAGCTTAGTGATTTCTTTGAATGTGACTTCAAAAGAATAGTCAACGAAACGTAAGCCGTGGATCTAAACAGTAAATGTTATAAAATAATATAACATTCAATTATAAATCAGCTTTTTATGCCACAAAGAAGGCTTTTATCAATACCTAGAGATTATCCTTTAAAAGAATTATTCATGACTTTATTTTCATACAAAAATTAGATAACAATTTTAAAAGACATCGTCAAGATAAAAGGCGAAATGCTGAAAGCTAAATGTTCGCAAAAGGTAATGAATACGCCGATCACAAATCTTATTTCATATACATTGATATGATCGCGACCGGGATAATAATAACTTGTAACTTGGGATTGTGAGTTTGCGATTCCTATTGAAATATAGTATTTCTTATATTAATAAGTATATAGTATCCAATCGGATTAATGCCAACGTGAATGCAAACACGGTTAAACACAGAAAAGTATAGTTTTAATACTTTTACCTACAAAATTGTAGTTATGAATTCATTCCTCACCCTTAAGAAATTAGTAATTTACAATTTGAAATTTATATATTATACTAGCAGACTCGGCCAAGCCTTGCTTTGGCTAAGGTTTTTTTTATATTAAATAGTAGTAAACTATTCAAAGGAAACTTATTTGGAAGGAATAGCTTATGTGAAACGTTGGTACTTTTAATACAGCGCCATCTGTTAGAATTGTATCAAATAATGAATAAAATAAAATTGCGACTATAATTAAAGATCTTGCTATTCTATCTCTTAAGTTGGATCAAACTGCTCACGGTGTGCCAGTTAGCAGTTTGATTATTAGGTTTAGGATATTGAGTTAGGAGTCCATAGCGGACAAACATCGTGACAGGAGATTTAGATATATTAAGATATAGAAATTTCAATTTGTAAATTACTAACCATATATGGGGAACCACCGGCCCGCGAGACATTTTGAAAGATTTCTACAAAAAATACCTAGAAAAAGAAACATCAGCACCTTAGAAAATTCACATGATTGAATTGTCTCAGCACTTTTAAACACGGCTCACGAACGTATTTGCACGTTAAAGTTTGGCCCACAACATGTCAAAGGTCTGCCCATATCTGTTTTAGACCATAAAATATATACTTGGTTAATTATCTATCTAGAACCAGAGGTGCAAACTATAGTAGATAATTGTAAAAGTTATTACTCAGAATGTGTTGCAAATTTATTCGCATCTAAAATTTAAATTTATGTTCATCAAAGTTCCGCGATACTTATATGTGACGAAGCGCGGGAAGCTCCCCAGGCCACCGCAGTCAAAGGAAATTTCTTTAGGCGATTATAACTCCTCATTAGCGAATTTAACTTCGAACAAGAATTTATCAATCCTCTCGGAATTGTAAAGACTATAACTCACTTTAAACTTATGAATAAAGGTGAGCTCTCTCGGATTCGCTCTTTGGGTAATTTAAAGTTGACTGTTTCGGTTAATTACCAAGTTATTACTTTGCACAATTTTAGTTCTTAAGGGTGCTTTACGTGGACCAAAGTGAATTTTAGTGTCCGACGCGGAGCTTTTCATTACTGAATTATAAAGCTGTAATATATACACCGTAATTTTGCTTTAAGTTTGTATTGACATAATAATTATGAACAACCCACCACTGATATGCCTGGTGGCAGAGGAAACAGTCTTTCGTCATTGTGAAATGGCAATGTCAATACAAGACGCGAGGTCACTCCAAGAAGCATGTGATCGCATCAGGAGGCTGTTGAGTACAACTTTACGAGAATTTTAATATTACTTTAACTAGTTGCAGAAAAGGAGTATTGAGAGCAATACTGGTACTGGTGTATATTATAACAAGCATGCGTAAACCGTTATTATTTACAGTTTAGAACTTTCAATGCATTACATTAGGCAGAGATTTAGATAGAGACCCTATAATTAACTAAAATTATTACATACATCATTAATTTTGTAAAATTAAAGATAGGATGCGCACCAAAAACTTGGGAAGATGAAATAAAATAGATAGCGGGGAAAATTGCAAAATTGTCGCAAGGTATAGGGACAAGTGGAAGAATTTGAAGGCCTTTACTCCTTCGGAGGTTGAGTACTAGTGGAAACATAAATGACATGGACTTAGTGTAAAAAAAACTAAGTCCATGTCATTTATGTTTCCACGTATCAAAAGCGTATCGAGAGTGTCGATGGGCGGCGGTATCACTTAACATCAGGTGAGCCTCCTGCCCGTTTGCCCCCTGTTCTATAAAAAAAAATCGCTAACTTGAGAGTTAACTCACAAAAACCAATTAATTATTAAGTGGTCAGATTATCAAATCTCTTAATGCGTCTTTGCAGCTTAGACCTCGAAATTTATAAGCAAAGTGCGTACCATAAAATTTACAATGCAAATTCGGAACTTAATTTTGTACTGACGAATTTCGTAAATCTCTGAATCAAAAGTATACTTTCTTTTTTTTATATCTAATATAATTGAGGCATGTAGCGGTCACATTTTGTGTCCGTTTTATTTATTTTTATAGATAGCTAAGAGCTGCTAGATTTTCCCGCAGAAAGATACATTATAAATATATTACTTAAAATATTTTGAAGGAGCTGTTGGAAAATAAAAAGCAAGAGCAAATACGATAAAGTGATCAATAAGTTCTCAGTTTGTAAATAATTTTTAAAACACCTATTGTTTATTATTAGAGCAGTGTTGGCCTAGTGGCTCCAGCGTGCGACTCTCATACCTGAGGTTGTAGGTTCGATCCCCGGCTGTGCACCAATGGACTTTCTTTCTATGTGCGCATTTAACATTTGCTCGAACGATGAAGGAAAAAATCGTGAGGAAACCGACATATCTTAGACCCAAAAAGTCGACGACGTGTGACAGGCAATGGAGGCTGATCACCTACTTGCCTATTAGATTTAAAAATTGATCATGAAACAGATCTAGAAATCTGAGGCCAAGACCTAAAGAGGTTGTAGTGACACTGATTTATTTATTTTTATTGTTTATTATTATTTTTATGATTATAATTGTAATATTCTGACTTCTCATTAATTTCTATGAGTTCTCTTAGTTCTCTCTCAGCATGGGTGGCTTTGTAGTGAAGTTTTCAAGCGAAAAGGCACGTTGAACTTGCCTTTTGATTTATACAAATACATTATCCTTATACAAATAAATATATCACATGCTGTTGCTATGTTAGATTTAAATATTTATTTATTATTATTTATTACTATATTGATAAGTTCTTCTCGTGCAGCTACTAAAATATGAATAAAACTACTAGAATCACTTGATTCACTGATCGAAAGTTGATTTGATTCGATATTTATATTTTCCTATTATCTGGTGTCGGCTGGGCCTATACAAACTTTCTTCGACGTTAAGTAAACTAACTTGGGTCCCCTCGGGGAATTACCTTTGCCCTACAGTTCACTCGTTGCCTCTTTTTGTTGAAAAGTCAATGAAAACAAAAAAGGTAATTTTTGTTTACAGAACTTTATCGCTTTAAGATATTCGTTTTATTTTTATTCGTGAAATTTAATGTGCTAATGTAATAAGATGTTTTTATATATTCTTAGTTATATTTGGATTTGTGTCTTAGCTTCCAAACCCCAAGGGCCACTTTCAGTCATGACTCATGGATTGATAATACGCTGTATAGTAGTGCTACAACGCTTTATGGATTGGCATTGGATTAGATTGACAATAAGATTTTTCGTTGATATTCATTTCATAGACAACTACTAGGTCTAGAAATATTTGATTTTAATTATTGAATTTCGAACGTCAACCACCACTACTGCTACTCAGTAATATCGTTATAATGTCATATCATAAAAATCTTTACGTAAACTTTAACTTGAAGAAATAAAAAATTATTCCAATGGTTCAAAATGCTGCCTTTGTGCCAGTCTACAAAATAAGTGTTAAGAATAAAACCGAATCACAAATATATACACAAATATGTTCTGATATATATATCTTTAAAGACTATATCAGAGATCGGCGCTACAGCCAGTATGTTACTATTTCTTATTAATTGATAGATTCAGTAATTATCAGTCGCAGCGTGTGCGCGAGCTGCCTAGAACTTAGATAGGCGTGTAACAGTGCATTTTCAAGTTGCAAAGCCAATATGGAAACAATGTTGGCAGTGTCTCAGAGCGTCTTATAAACTTTCCCTTCACTTATAAGACGTCTAAGGCCGCTTTCTGACATGTCGGTGCAGAAGATTTTAAATATTACAAAGCTTTCCAGTATGAATCCACATTTCGAAGAAGATATACATTACATTTACATAATATGGTAAATTGGACTGACTTGAAAAAATGTATACTGATACAGATCAAATAGTCATTTTGTATGAAAAAGTAAGGAAACTTTGAGGACGAATCTTAAACAGATCAATAAAAATACATCGTTCGAATACAATTTTTTATCTCGCTTCATCGGTTTCATCAGCTTCGCCGGCTGCCGCTGTGAAACTACGCTACCTGAAGATTGATTGATGATTCCGGCAACGTTCTATTCGCAAAGTTTTATACTCCTTGGACTTCCAGCATTCGAGCGGGCCTTCCCCCAATTGTGCTGCATACATGTCCTCCTGAGTTGCCTCTGGCCCTAACGCGCCTTTTCCGGTACCTGTACTTGCTTGGTACTGGTCAGAAGTATTGGAAGATCGCTTCCATACATCCGAACCCTAAAAAAGGGACTTGCTTTGATCCAACAACGTCGTCTCATTTCGTCCAATAGCTTTAACCTCTTTGTGCTCAAAAATAACGGAATCCATTATTATTGACTGAGTCCTGAAGTATCTAGAGGGCCACCAGCTGATCAGCGATTCTCAGTACGGCTTTTGTCTTGGTCGCTCAGGAGGTACAGGTAGGCTACCTAGGGGTAGACTAAATCTAGTCCAATTTAACCGCAAGAAGACTCAAGTTGGCGCGTTTCCCCTAAAAAAACACGATCTGGGATCTGTCTGCATCTTCTACTGCGTAAACGCAGTAAACTGTGGAGAGTGTTCAGAGGAGTTATTCTGTAGGTACTAATACCTGCAGCTGAGTTTCATTATCAAACGTCAACGCAGAATGCAAAATACAATCCATATCACCTTGATCTCCGTCGTTCCACAACTAAGCGATTCTTTAGGCAGTTTTTGCCGCGCGTGCCAATTCTTAAAAGGTCGGCCGTGGGCTTTTTAACAAATTTACTTTTCAGTTTTAAACTATAAGATTATTGTAATAGTGTTTTGTTATTTTTATGCTGAAAAACGAACGAATGAAAAACGAACGAGATTGAGGTGAACACATCACGGGCTACAATGAACCAAAATGATATCTTAATTCCAGCACATTGCTTCCTTTCTAAATGGCTTATAAAATTAAAAAACAGTATATTACCGCTTCGATCAGGAAGCAGCCTAACTTCAAGTGGTTTTTAGTTAGCAAAACCGAATTTGGAAACTCCAATCAATAATGCAATTCGCGTTCAATCTTATATGACAGTTATTTATACTTCAAGAAATGCCAGCAAGATGTTGGTTTTATTATATATGGGTGATTTACGAGTTTGTATCTTTCGTAGTCCTTATAACTCATATATAAAATTCAAAGGTTTTTATAGAGAGGTTTTTTTATTTCACAGAAACACCTAAAAAGTTTTCAAACCTGAAAACCGAGGTCTCCGGGGTAGCATATTATCACAATGTTCCATGTTGGTAAGTACTAAAAAACAAAGGCTAAGTAAAATCTTTAAGTAGCCACAAAGTTCTCGGGGACAGCTAGTATTATAAAATGAAGTCTTTTGGCCACCGTATATGAACGCCATAAACTCAAAAACTTCAAAATATACCTAGTATTATTTTTGAAAATTAAAAACAATAAAGAATATTTGTGGTATTCACAAAAAAAAACCTTGAATATGCATTGAAAAATTTCAAATCTAATTGAGATCTAAATCTTTTTTAGGCAAAAATAGGTAAGTGGCCTATCTAATATGTATTCTAAGTAAACATTGTAACAAGTTTACATATAATTCAGGAAGCCCGAATAAGTCAAAGGGAATAATAAACGATCCTAAGTCTCGTAGAAAAGTAGAAAAAATCTAATAAATCGTGCCGCCATATGTCCAGCACCTTTAGAAACGATATGTATCAACAGATGGCGACAATGTGCTAACTTTGTGTATAAATCAAACCCTTTTAATGTTGAAGCACTATTGGTAATGTTCGGGTCAAGGAGTTAAGTGATATACAGGGGTCATAAAGATACCCATGGGCTACGGATAAGAACACTAGCAGGCAAAATATTATGAACGGCAGTTTGTAGGTTTGCCGATTTTTTTGTTTTATCCTAATGTATTACGTTACATGTGTGGATGTATTATATAAGACAGTCGTCGCAGCCCATAGACACCCATTTTTAGTGGGTGCATTGCCGGCCTTTAAGAGAGGAATGCAATTTCATAACTTTACGGTACACGCATCTGCCTGCCTGCCTTAAATGCCTCTAAAGATATTATGATTTATTTCCAACATACAAACATATAGTTTCTATTATTTTAACCTACATAGTATTATTAATAATTAAATAGAAAGCTGGCAGCATTTTCTCGGCCTATTGCCATACTTATTTGTTGAGCGAGGCAAACACCAGCTTTGAGGTGACTGGTACCAGCCGCCTTAAATATTTAATTAGAGGCTGTGTACTTGAACCCCACGGCCCAAGAGTATTTCCCAAAAGGAACAAAATAACTATCAAATATGTATTTATTTTAATTAATGCTATGTATTTATAATATAATTAAATTGAATGTATTTAATGATTAATTTTTAAAATTTAAGTTTTATTTAAATTTAAACAATAATAATTATTTATATGATGTAAAAATTTACAAACATTTATTACGTCATTATTTATACTTAGATTAATTATCATAGTTGGCGATTAAAACATAATTGTAAGTACGTTCTATAAATTTTGCATGTGAGTGTATCCCGAATCAACTCTGTTATAACCCTTAGAGTGAGAAGTATTGATTGACAGCCTTTTTCTTTCCTTATTTCTTGTTTGTTTACCTGCTAAAGGCGGGTAATATTATTTGTGACATAAGGAAAATAAAAGAAAAAGTTTATAAACTAAGATTTTATAATTCAAATGGTTAAAGTATTGAGTTTAAATTCCTTTATTACCATAAAGATGGTTCAACACTTGTATTCTAAATATAAACGACTCAATAGCTCTGATTCGTAAAGAACTATTGATTCAAAATTAATATTTTGATAGATAAGCAGACATTTAATAGCTTAGTTATTTTTTTTTTATTGTTGGGTGCTTACTTTTTTATCTAAATTACTTTAATTTATTACTAGTACAATAATTGAGACCTAACTAAATATGATTATTTAAATGCCCCAATGTGAGGTACACGATAAATAACCTACATTTTAGACTTATTTGAGAATTTGACCAGTGCGATGTGAAGTATCCGATCAAAATTTGTATGTGTTGTCCGCTTCCTTTCATAATTGTGTTGCGTCAGAATGGCACAGGTCTTGGTTATGCCGGCCAAAGGGTGTGCAATAGATATGTGGCGACCAATTAATACCACTCCTCTTTACCACCGCGTCGGTGAATTTACTGCTATGTGTGACTTCTTCCTTTGTTACTTGTAATAAATAATAATTATTGTCTAAACGCTTTCTTTTCTCTTTCTGTGTTCTCAACTCTTTTCGTTTATTAACTTTGTTTCTTCAGTGTAAATTTTAATATACGTACATAAGACATGAAGAAGTTTCCTTTGTTTCCCTACTGCCTAGCCTAGAAACTATTATTATATGGTGACCGCCTAACGCGTATATAGATATGTAACACGATAAACCATGTTTTGTTTTGTTTCCTGACATAAAACATTTACGTGTTATCTCAGCGCTTGTATTGCACCCGCTGAAAGAACCTCGGTGTTAAGAATTGCATGCCTATCGCTGTATATTTCCTCAATATCTTGACTACTTGATATCTCATCAAATGTTTCAAATCTTTCGATCCCTTTGTACGTGACTTTATCAAAATTAATGTTTATTGAATATTTACCTCATCGACAATCATTTTAATAATCTTAGCTAGGAAAGGATATTAATATTCATCGGAATATTGCCATAGAATTTAAATATTTGCTTACGCTGTCTTAGATATTAAACTAAAATATTATTTTAGTATTACAAGAACGATAGTAAGATGGTTTAATAGGAATTTTACGAGTAAAATAACATGTAAGAGGTTATTAAAATACAATATAAGTTTTCATAATTTTTACTGAATCATTTTTGCTAAGCCTTGGGTTTTTTGATTATTCATTAAAAAATAGTTATTTATTGGTTCGGAAATACGTCAGTGGGCAGCTGGTTCCACATAGTGGTAGTGCGCGGCATAAATAATTTATTTTTCTTTCTTTATTAAATCAGTCGTCACCTTCATTACCATAGTGAACGGCGATGACATTTAAACTATTTCTTTAATCTGCAAAGGCTGATACCACATTCGATGAAGAATTACGAAAATTTCATTTTAATTTCTGAAGTTCAAACGAAAAAGTCTAAACAAATTAGGCTAATCTACTATACGTATTGAAGTGTTCGTTCCAATCCAGCATCTCCTATGCAGCACGCCGGTGTCACTTCGCAATTATCTTAATTAACTAAAAATATAGTTTAAAACTAAACAATTTATAACAACGAAATGTTACAAATATCTTTTCACATTACCTAATAAATAATTTTCAAAGAACATATTATACGCTTGTAGCTAGTGTAAAATAAAATCAAATATCTTTCACCATCTAAATTTTAAGGAAAATGTGAAAATTTTAGTATTCAGACGACGCTAAAATCGAATAATGTAGGAGCACCGAAGCACTTTGTTCGCTGCGTTTAGCCGTTACACGACACGTACAGAGGCTTCGTACTGAGCTTTTACTATTGAGCCCAATGATAAGGAACCGGATGTATTCAGTTTCAAATAGTGATACCGTATTATTTATTGAATGGGAAATTTGAGATATGGTAGAAAAATTTACAGTATGACTTAGTAGAAAAGCTTTGTTTATACTTCTTACATATAGTCACATGTGACTATATATCTTTGTATGTAATATAAAAGTGATGAAACAGTATAAAAGCGATTTCTATATTTTTGAAGTCAAACTACTTTAGGCGCATTTTTATGGATGAAACGTCACAAAGATGGGCAGCGTTTGTGTCGAAGAAAAGGGAGTGAGCGATTGAGAGCGACTGAGAGAGAGAGTGAGAACGATGACGCAAAAATACACGCTATTAGATTTCGTAGTTACAACTTGTGCAGTAAACGCAGTTTCACTTCTGACGTGTGTATTTTGTATACACGAACTTTTGTCGTTATGTTCGTTATGTTACCACATTTAACCTCCAATACTTTTTACAAGCAATATTAAGATGTTGCTAAAGTATACTAATACAGCACCTAGGGTAACATAATAGTGATTAAAGCTGTTTAAAAACAGAGACAGAATTCTGTGTTTTCGTGAACATTTTTCAGATTTTTTAATTGGAAAACGGTGATTCTTTGCCCGACACTCGATTGCGTCTAAGTCTTGTAAATTTTCTCAAGTTTTTTTTAACCTTACAAGTAAGTGTTTATTTCAATAAACACACAACACATCCATCATTCGAATGGCGACCTTTGAGTTAGGAGGCTACACGGACACATATTCTAATACATATTTTTTCAATGTTAAAAATCTAATTTGTTATATATTTAAACATGTGCTATTTATGTATAAATAGAACGTCAGATTTTGTCATGAATTATAAATAATTAGATAAATCTGTTGTTGTCACTATTGTTGCCTATAGGCTATCAGATTGGCACGACAATAGTGTCGTGAAGTTGGTATATGGTTCCATTCCGTTCATGTATATTGTCAGAAAATTTATTGCAATTTATCCCCCCCCCCTCTCCTCTTGTCAGTAAAAGTAAGCAAAGCTCTCGAAAATCAAAAATAATAGTACATAAACGTATTATTGTTTTCTAGGAATCCTTGAAAATGCATTTCGTTTTCAAGCATAGACAATGTGTGGGTAATATGTGTAAAAAAGTAAATTATTATAGTTGACGTAATCACAATTCCCGATAGTGCTTACATAATACTTGAACGCCCCCTTTGCAATATTTCGCTGATTACTGAAAAGCACTCGAAACTATTTTAAAGCGTTGTACTTGGGTTAATCAAACTTACGTTATTAACATCCAACACCAAACAGATAGCCGCTTAAAAATACCATTATATCAGAGTGCAGGTAGCTGATAGCCAATAGGGAATAAATAACATCGCTTCAAAGAGGCGTTTACTATCAATATTTCAGGAGTGAAATACTGCCTAACCTCCCCTTTTAACCTATCTCTGTTGTGTGATACCTCTGAGACTTATTTTGACTGCAACTGACAATTTAATCAAACTGTTTAAGCTTTTTTAGGAATTTTCAGTCTTTTTTTTTATTTAGCTGTGTTGGCCTTTATACCAGACATACGTGGATAGTTTTGTTTGTACTATGACCTGTTTCACAATGTTTTGAATTCCACTAAGTATTTATTATTATTATTTATTATTTATTTATTCACTTACAGACCATACACGGCCAAACTCATACTTAAAATAAACTAAAACATACAAGTATACAATATTAATTAAAAACTTATGTAAAACACAGTAGATGCTAATCTCTAATACCTCCAATATACTCTCAAATTTGAGTATATTATTTATTTAAAATAAAAATCTCGTTATACTTCCGAAATTAGAATTGATAATTGCGCAATTACGCGTTACTAATTTTATACACATTTAAATGTAACACGCAGACTGTGATTAAATAATTATGTTAGAAAATATTTTATAAGCTGTGTGAAAAAATAATCTCCATTGAACTCAATGTATTCCTAGCGTCGATTGCATCAAGACCATAATTGTGTATCACAAGGGTCATCACTGTTTACCGTTGTTAACAAATCATATGCAGATTTCTACCTCTAGGCGGACTTCAAAGAGCAAATATAATTAAATATCTGAATAATTACAAATTGTAATGTTTTGATATCGTTACCAAATAACCATTTCTTTATAACTTTTGCTTTACTTTCGGTGTGTGAAACGAATAATATAAAAATAAATCCATCTTTATAAGAGAATTAAATTCTCACTTCAATCGTATTAAGATTAAGAGTATATAAAATAATCATTTAAAATGCTACAGTTATTCACCAAGCTTAGGAAGTACTTAGATTACCCATTGTAGCGAGAAACAATTTGATTTCAGGCCGTAAAGGGATATAGTAGAGGTCAGCAAAATTGCCAGTAACCCAATAAAATTTTCCGTAAAAATGTCGAATGTCAAATCCATCGTATTAGCAATAACATTTTCTTCTAAATATTGGTCCTCATAATGTCTGACAATGAGCCTTTCAAATAAAACATCCTAATAGTGACCATTATATTGGTTTCAATGAAATTGGTTTTTATTTTATCTAGGAAAGGAATTTGACGATGTGCTCCGATATAATAGTGGGGTCTCGACAAGATGTAACATCTATGAAACAATTTTCGTAATTCAAGTCGGTTTCTTCAACACGGTTAGAATAACAATTTTACAATCTTTCCGCGTCACGTAGGCAACACTCGTCGGACCCCAAAGGAGAAATGTAATCATTTCTGGCAATCGAATATCTAAATTTATATTCAGAACCTGTCAATCTATGCTTCAAACCTGTTTAGATAATTTGCGTAATTTAATTGCTTATCTCTGTACTTCATGAGTAAAATTTTATTTATTTATTTAATTATAAGTTATCTAACAGCTACTTAATACATATTATTATACAAAATACAAATACAATACACAAAGCCAAAATAGATTACACAGATTAACTAAAATAAAATTATCATAACTAAATAAGCCTACGTTAATAAAGTAACTGAAATCTGTACGGAAAGGAATTGTTTTTCGTAAACTGATATAATATGTGCGTGATATGCGTGTTTTTCTACTTATTCCACGGACGGATAACTATGAAAAAAAAGTTTGCTGTTATAGTGTATTTAAAATGATGGGCTTAGGCATTTATGATTCTGTTACCTGATCATTTGATTTTTGTCGACTTTTTAGGTCTAATGTACGCCGGTTTTCTCACGTTGTCTTCCTTCATTGTGGGAACTAGTCTTAACGCGGACATAGACAGAAAAAAATGTTGCACAATTGGGATTTTGAGTTTCATCTCAACATTGTTCATAATATTAATCATTAAAAAGCTAAAATTCTATTCTTTCACTGTCAGGGCGTTACAAAGTTATGGGACATGAAGGAAAAGTACCTTAAATATCGTACTAACTTTTAAAAATAATAAAAAATCTTTTTTCAGTGAAATACCCTACGACATTTAAGGTACTTTCCCTTCATGTCCCATTTTCATTTACTAATAAAAACATACCTATAAGTACGTTAAATTAATTTACCGAGCCATACAACCCCAGTTCTAGTCTGAAAACGCTTTGTCGAGTAAAATATGAAGTATGACGGAGTACTGCAATTTGATACGCACAGAGATTGGCCAATACCCTTTGAAGTTGCCTGCTACAAAAGCTATTAATTAAAAAGAGAAAAGCTTAGTTTCAAATACTGGATTCGAGGAAAATCTTTTGTGGAAAAGGTTTTATCTGTCTACAAAGCCTTGCTTGTAGTATTTCGATTGTGTACTGAAAAAATGTATGTCTAAAGCAAACGAAATTTTAATATTATTAATCATTTGTTCATGTTGAATACGCATCATTGTGAAAATTACTTATCACCGATTTTAGTGTAATTATATTTTACGAGTCAAAATCTCTACTCCAAATGGACGTCGCGTCGTTTGAATCCCTCACTGATCTCAGATTGAAACCAATCTGAGATCAGTACATGACAGTCGATCGATCTCCTATCCGCATCACAATTACCAAACCCTGCATGCATTTTTGGCGACGGATAGAATGCAACCTCTTCGCTCTTTACATTGATATTTTATAATCAATATAAAGCAAATAAAGTAAATAAATCCGTGATAATAATAATAAACTATACAAGTCTATGTTTAAAACATATCCAATAGATTTTTATTATTTTAAAACCTGGTGTAAGTTAAAATCTTAAGATAGGATATTGGCACATATGAACTGTCATTTTCATACAAAGGTCACCCACACCGATCCGACCTACCATAGATAGCTTGTATCGACAAATGCCTATTACAATCCGTCGATTGGTTATTGGCACACATATTTTATGATTAAGATGTCTATCTCAGATGGTGAGAGTTTGGGTATGGGGCAAAAAAGGGCAAATGAAACGACTGAAGTTCTGTTTTGTTACATAATATTGGAAATATCGCGTATTATTCCAAAATAGTATAGACATTTCAATTGATTTCATTAGAACAATCTGCTGTCTTCGAGTTTTGAAATAATGACAATGAAGATTGTGAATGAACTCCTTCAAATATGGTGTAAACAGCTCCAGGATCAAAAGGGATTAAACGCTAAATTCAAGAGACAATTCAGTGTTTAGCATATCGTGAGAAAGTTCACGAATTGTGTTTAAGTACGCATTATGAGGCTCTTCACTCCGTGCGTGAAGGATCGTTGTTCCAGTGACGTATCCAAGCTAGTTAGGACCCTAGAAATACGTAGGGCCTTAGCCTTTGGAAAATATCTGACCATTTTTATTATTTGATAATTGGGATACTAGCGCATTACTAGTTTGGTTAATTTTTCTAACCAGTACTTGACATACTATTTCTTAACGCTTTCCAAAAACTACTTGGGGCCTCTTAGGTCGGGGCCCGGTCAGTAAATTTCGTCACTGCCTATAAAAGTATCGGGCAAATACTTAATTTTACAAACCCATTAAACGTAAATTTCCTTTACAATAAAACTTCGTTCTCTTGGTATTTCCAAACCGATACGGAATGTTTGTTGAATCGTAAGTCAGAGGTAGACTTATGTGACAGCAGGAGGAAGTGTTTCGAAGATCTGAGCAAACATTTTGTAAACAGGGAAATAAGGCTGTTTGTATGTAAGAGATGTTGATTTTGCTGTTTTTTACAATATACCTGAGCTATTTGGATATGGTTCTGCGATAGTATTATTAAAAGAGGTATTGTATTTTTTTGAAGAATAATTTACTATGTTTTCTGTACGTCTAGAAAGATGACATAAAATTGAATTAATTTTATTATTATTATATCACGTGCGGCACTATTGGCTTAGTAGCTTCAGCATGCGAATCTAAGATTTGAGGTCGGAGGTTCGATCCTTGTCATGCGCATTTAACATTCGTTCGAATAGTTAAGATATTGTGAAGAAACCGTCTTGCTTTAGACCTAAAAAGTCGACGGCGTGTGTCAAGTATAAGAGGCTGATCACTTACTTGCCAATAAATTGATAAATGAGCACAAATTAAAAAAATCTATTAATAAATATCACTACTATAGGCAGAAATAATATTCCAGTACCGTAGCAGAAAATAGACTCCAAGATTTACCTGTCGGATAACTCATAACTTAAACCATACAAAATAATGTTCATACAGCCTATCGGTAAGTCCTATCATAACTAACATACCCGCTACAAAATTATGGAATCCATATAAAGTAATGACGATAAACTTTACTAGCAATTCCGCCTGGATTCACGTGTTATTTCTTATCTTAATTCTACCACCTTAGTTTGAATAATTTTACCAAAATTAAATAAAACTATATTTGGCACAGAGATATGACAACCATTATTACCTTTATTAGTGTATACACTCAATGAAGTAGATAGACGAATTAAGAAGGTATGAGGCATATACTTGTCACTAAAACTATATTCAAATCTGGTCTGCCAATATATCCTGAACGAAAAGCTCTGGTCTGTATTGTGATGCCAACTCTCCTGTATGCCTGCCAAAGCTGGGCGTTAACCAGAGAAATAGTTAACAAAGAGTATTCCAAAGAGCTATCTAAGATTCGAAACGCAGTTATATGAAAAATGCCAAATATAATTGATACTTTAAAAGGCTTAAATGGAGGTCCAGACAGTCGCAAGAGTTGGAGACAATCGGTGGAGTGAACACGTGCTACATTTGCATCCACGCGACGAGAGCGCGAGAATGGCCGCGGTAGCCTTGGTCTAATAACCTGGTACAGTTGGGTCATAGACAAGCTGGCAACTGCGGATCATGATCGAAGATGGCCCTAATATGGGGTTCTAAAAATTAGAGTTAAGTATATTATTAAGTCAAGTATTATAATTTAATCATAACATTTTTGGAAATAAGTTTTCATTAGACTCCAAGCTAAACTAAAGCTGAACTTATAAAATTGTACTTTTTTAAACGCGTTTTGTTTGCTTTTCCTTTTGCACACTTTAGCTTAGTTTTCTTTATCCTTTAAATAATGATGCTCCATACAATGCATCGGTATTTTTTTACTTAAAAATTTAATTTGCATTTCCAGTGGTTTATCGTTGAATAAAGTACAGGAAAGGTGAGGACGGTGTTATCTTACAAAAATCTCTCAAGTTCGACTATCTCCTAGCAAAATACCAGAAATTCCTTATCGAGATAAGTGCCATCCTAAATACCGTCTAATATTACTAAACACCTAGTTTAAATTATGGCAAAGTTATGGTTGTGATTTATATTGTTCGGGTTAAACCGCAGGGAGCGATAGCGTGCCATGCAAAACCCCGGTGGATATAGTAAAATTTGATGTGTTATTTACCACAACTAATGTTCAGTGCGAAGAGATGTTAAACCCTCATTTTGTATTACGTCATTTCGTGTATAATTTGGTATGGGATGTTGGAATATTAGATATTTGTAGCGTAATTTTTGAATCAAGTGTGTCGAATATAAACAAAAGACAAATTCAACAAAATAATTGTCAATGTGGACTTTTATAGTCTGTAATACTCGTATTCAAAATATAAGCACAATTTCAAGTAATGTTTATACTAACCCATTAAAATGATTACCTCGTTGACGTATAAGATTTGTAGTAAATTAAATTTTATGTATACACACTATAATAGAAATTAAATTCAATGTTAATTCAGCCCAAAAAAATAGAATTTTGGTTTACATTAAAGGCGCGTCACCCAAAACAATAGAACTTCCAAATCTTTCAACTGTAGTAATAAATAGTAGATACTTTCATTTACATACAGTATATTTTCATTGAAACGGTGCGAAGCCGAACCAGGTCGCCAGTTCAAATATAAAAGTATTCACTTCTATTGGCATCAATTTCGTACCGCTGCTTCGAACTAACGCCGCAAAAGTTTAACATGTACCGTCCCTCAAAGCTCTCATTTCTCGGGGAGTGTTTACAACGATTTTGTTCAAGTTCGAGCCCAACTTTGATGTTAGAAATAGGGACAAAGGATGCTTAATTTACTTACTTATTAATATTATGGGTTTATATATTGCAATCGGGTTATTTTAGTTGTGTGTAGTATTGATTCTCCTAATGTAGACTAAAAACTTAGAGTTTGTAAGGTTATATTAAACGGTATTTAATAGATTTAACATTGTTAACCGGAAAATCTTAAACCCAAACTTCTGAAAACTGACACCAATACACACACGGAAATGTCTGCTTAGCCTATATTAAAATCATACGAGTCTCATTGCTATGAGATAATAAAATCTTATGGTCACGTATAGAAAATATTATATTGAAAAGCCGATAGGTGAGGCCGAGTTCATGACCTTTCGCCGGAGAATAACCCCAGGCTGGATTCCGGAACATGCCTACTGCGTAACTTATTTGTTTTTTAAATAGAAATATAAAAACTCATGCTATACCTTAGCTTTAAATGTTAAACTTTGGAATCTCTAGGAAAATTATTAAAAAATAAAATAAGTTCTATTTTTTGGAATGGAATTGGCCTTAAGGTCAAACCTCAGCTCGCGCTGTTTTGGGGCCCTTAGCTAGGCCTGAATGGGCGTTTTTCCCGCGACTAGGGCAAAGGGCGATTCCCATGAGACTTGAAACTTGGCTTGTGCCAGCTCAGGCTGTTATAGTGACCATTTCCCTTCCAACTACTTTTACTTGCCGTTGATAAGGTCAAGGGCATGTGTATTCGTGTGTCAGGGCATTGTAGTAGTCAGAAGGCGAAAAAGTGTATTTACTTTAAGCGCTGCATAGGTTTATTAGAAAAACGTTATTGGCTTAAATATACACATGTGCTATAACCTGCACTCTTACTCTGAAACATCGGATAACCGAGACCATTTTTGTATGCTCTCTAAGTCCTACCTATGTAATCTTAGCGGTGATATCGCGTTCTTGGAATCAAAACAACAAAAGCTGTGGATCAAAAGCTCATTATGACGATTGCTACTAGAAGTTAGGATTTAGAAAAAGATAGAGTTAAACATAGTAGTGTATAAAGCCATCAAAAAGATGCAATTAAGAATAAATGGGTGTTTAATAATATAATAAAAATATAATTTATATTAAGTATTTTTTTTTATAGAACAGGGGCAAACGAGCAGGAGGCTCACCTGATGTTAAGTGATACCGCTGCCCATGGATACTCTATATAATATAATTTATAGAACATACTTCATATAAATTATATTATATATAAGTATGGTATTAAAGTGTATGAGCGTATCGTCGCACTATTTTGATGAATCTCGGTATTCCGTACGAAACATTTATGAGCTGTTTGATTCATAGCGGCGTTTTTCACATTTTTTACAGTAACCTTTCATTCGACGTATCCTCTAAAGCCCCGAGCGCTGTCAAACTGATACGGCTAACTGACGGGGATATAGAAAAACACAATAAAGCCAATTTGAACGATTTTTAACGTCCGTAGTGTTATAAGTTTGAGGTGTATGTGGCAACTATTGACAGTTAAGGGTACGTGTTAACGAGATTGTGTTTTGTTTTATATCGATTATTTTTCCTTGGAATTCTCTCTTGACCAAAGTATTGACAAATTGACCGAAAGTATATTTTTAAAATATTATATATATAAGTAATACAATTTTATACACACTTCAAATTATTATTAATTATTACTTGCAGTTTTTTTTATTGGAACATTTTGGAATATTAAAGAAATATGTATGATCATGTGATTATTTTCAAGTAATATAGCAGCACACTCTGAATGTTGTTTCTGAAAATACGTATTTCAACAACACATTTCAGTTTCATTCATCTATTAAATCAACGAGTTAAAATAGATTACTTTTTATTGTATTTCATATACAATGGTAAAGTTTTATCTTGAGAACGACTGTATTTAATATTCTTACCGTTCTGTTCTACTCTCATCTCTCCTTTAGCACGAGATTTGTACTACCCACATAATATATTAAATAAATATTTATAATTGCATGACACTTCTATCAAATAGTAAGCATTATGTAACGCATTTGTTTGTATACACAAGTTTGAAATTTTGCGTATTCAGACAATCGCTAGCTTATTTCGACTTGAACAGCATCTGTAGTAAGTGTTGACGTTATTTCCTTTGCTCCAATCACAATCGAACACAACGTTTCGTCTTTTGTTTTATATTCTCTTACCCTGATATTTCTATTTTATAGTTATGGTGCTAGTTGCACTTTATTGCTCTTACATAACGCATATGTGACTCGCACTACTGTGGGACTGGTAATAGTGACATATTTCAGTTTGATTAACATTCGTATTTCCCGGCTGGTGATTTTTAATTGAACATTAAATCAACATTCGTTATAGGTCTAATATAATTAAGGCTAACGAGTCGGATTTAATCAGAGGAAAATAATTAAAAGAAGATACCTGTTCAGCTCAAAAACACAGATTTTTCGACATATAATTTCCGTAAAACAGTAAACGTTATAATTTCGTTCCTCATTTAATTTACGATTTTAATAAAGTAATTTTAATTTGTATATTATGTTTTGTTTATTCATAAAGGTATCACAATGTACACTTATGAACTTCGAAAAAAAAACATTAAATTCCTCTAATTTTACATTTACTGCCAGTTCTCAAATCAAGGCCGTAGAACGGAAGAGAAGAACTGGCAATAAACTCTCCGCTAATTGAAAGTAAATGTCTAGTATTGAAAGCTGATTAGGAATTAATTAGGAATAAATAAGATGTGTTAATCGGAGATAAAGTAAAAATATCGGATAAATCTCCCCTTTAAGTAATTTGAAGGATAAAAATGGTTCCTAGTCGATGAAATAAAATAAAAATAAAACCAACAGCCCTCAAGCGGAAATTTCCAATCGGTTAACCCCCAATCACAGGCTGTTTTGATTATTTTTCGCCGATTTAAATCTAACATTTCGGTAAGATACTGTGTTTGAGGAAAGTTAATTTACCTTGAATATTCGGGGAATCTTTCAAGATTATGAAATATTAAAACATAAAAATGGCTGATGTCCGTACATCGAAAGATTTAGGACGATTTATTTATTTATATAAAGTACAATTTCGGAATACAACAAGGTTGGAACGGCATCAATTAAATCTTTGTATTATTGATTTCGTTTATACAACTGTCTTTTTCTACATGATGCGCATTTCTCTATTAATAATAAAATAGAAATAAATAATCGTAAAATCCGAAAACAATATTCTACTACGCAAAATTCGGTTAAGTTATGAATAAGTACATCTCCAAAAACCCAACAAAGTTAACATCTGTTTGATAATTTATGTTAAGCAAGCAGGTGGTGTTTTCCATGACAATGTGCGTGGCGTCACATACTGCAATGATACGCCGCTTTGCTTATAATGTTCTGTAAGTGTCAGTATGAATTGCTACAAAGCTTTAGTGCACAGCCTATTAAAGAGACTTTCTAAAAGGAGAAACTATAGCTTTTCTTACGCATTAACTTTTGAAGTGAAACTTCTTTATAATTTTAAAATTATTACGAAACGTCACGAAGATGTGCAGCGTTTTTGTCGAAGAAAAGGGTGAGAGCGATTGAGACCCTTTGAGAGAGAATGAGAAAGGGATATCGAGAAAAAATTAGACTCTATTGGTTGATATAATTTAATAGTTACATATTAGAGCTCTAGAAAATTCTGTCGCATAACGTCCTGTGCAGTAAATGCAGTTTTTTATTTATTTATATCATCAGTTCGTAAACAGTGTAAATATAGATATACAAATAAATAGAGTGATGAAATACATGATCATTTATTAGAGATCATTATTACTAAGGTAATAATTAATTTACAAAGAAGTTTCACTTCTGACATGTACTTTGTAGGCACCCACTTTTTTAGTAAAATAGCGAAGCCGGGCAAACTCCTAGTATAGCACACAATCGGATTTTATTAGATACTGTTGAGTGGAATACAATTTTATTACTTAATAAATCCACCGTTCCACGTATAAAATGTTTTTGTGATAAAATTCCATTTTAACCAAATTATGGTTTTGATTTTTACAATTTATATTATTTTAGTATGACAGGTTTTCGTTTAGTGATGAGCAATGTCAACTCTCTTGTTAATCATGTTTTTTGATTTTCTTATTACGTTGATACTATATTAGATCTTTCCCTCTGCAATTTATGTAATTTTGTGATAAGCATTATAATAATATTATTATAAGTTTAGTAGTAGTATAGTTGTTTGTTGCGACGGACTCCAAAACTACTGAACCGAGTTTGATCTAACTTAAAAGATAGGATAGATTAGATCTCAATTTATACCCGAAATATTATTTTATTGCAAATATTTGTTAATTAATTGATACAATTCTTTCAGATTCTCCTACCTTTTCCTTTGAATAGTTTACTACAATGTAATATGACAAAAACCTTAGACACCGCAACGCTTGGCCGAGTCTGCTAGTTGTACTAGATTTCTATAATAAATTTTTCGCAACGTAATTAACTTTTTGTAATTACAAGATAAGTGATAAGTGATAAGACGGTACTTCTTCCGGGCCATCTTTATATACTTTTCTAAGCTCTGGGCTGCCCAGAACCAGCTTCGTCCACTTGACGATATTCAACGAAGAGTGGTATGAGCGACCAATCCCTTTCCGAGCCACTTGTTCCCTTGGCGATGCGGAAATACGTGGGATCTGTCTGCATTTTCTACCTACCATGGATATTTTTCATCGGATTTAATCGGATTACAACCTGCAGCTGAGTTTCTCATTAAAATCTCAAATGACCGAGCTGATCAAACCGAGCGGACGTATACAAAGTTAAAGAACATTTTCAGAATATAATCTGTAGCTGAATTAGTCGCGTGAGGGTATAAGTGGTTCTTGTAAGATACATGTCGATAAGGATGAATGGCCCATCTCCGGTGGCTAGTGCCGGAAGGGTGAACCTTTTAGCTGCCGAGTTACGCGACTATTACGGTTCGATTATATTTACGCTTCGAGATGATTACGATGTGTAAATTTTTAAGTATAACATTAATTGGAATGTGTAAGACATCCACCGCACTCCTCCGACCTTGTTCCAACTGACTAACAGACTACTGAAACTAGGATAACTTCTTACAAGCTAATGATTTCAACTCTGCCGAGTCGAAACAGCCTTCAAAGATTTTATTGATTACCGTCCGAATAGGTCCTTTTAGTTAAGCGATTAATTAACTGATACATGAAGGTAAAAGCGCATGCAAATGACACATGCTTTGATTAATTAAATATATTCTAATTTAAAAATCTTACTTTTTGTTCCTCCCATACAAAACTTCGATTTGTGAGGACCTAAGAGATAAATGCGCCTAATCTTTGCCTTTTATTATAATAATTAATACGACCTCTCAAAGCAGAACGGCGATCTGTCTTGCTGCTTTAAGAGTCTTTGCTGTTCTGAATTTGTTTAATAGACAAGAAGAACTTTTCTGGCAGTTTCTGGTTGTTTGTCCTGGACTTTTAATTTGTGTAAGTGGATTCGTTTATATCTTTATTAAGTTTAATAAGATTTGGTTATATTATTTTTAATGCTGGTTCGAATTTTGTAAATATAATTCACGCAGACCGGTTTTCGTAAAATATGGTTTGAACGATAAAAAAAATTATTTACAATTTTCATGCGTTCTGCATGATAAAAGGGTTTCTTTCTCCAATTACATTCTTTTAAATCAATTGAGAATTATTTAATTTGTACTAATAATGACATTAAATATACATTAATATATAATTTTTTGAAAGGGCAAGGGAAAATTAAGAAGTTACCGTGTCCTTAGTTATGCGACAATCTTCATTCCGGCACTTTTTATTTCACATATATTGTTGAAAATGACATGTGATAATGAAAAACTTAACGTGGTTATTCTTGATTGACCAATTAAAGCTTTCTTATTTCAGACACGTACCGATGTCTAAGATAAATGCATTGTCTGAGAACAAAGATGCACTTCTGTTTAGTCTTTTGTTTGTTGAAATGCTGTAAACAAGTTCGACACTCCTTTGTGACGAAGTTGTAGGTTTAGCGTAACTCGACTAAGGGACGTATTTCATGCGACCGAAGCTTGCTAAACTAATCTTTTAGAGGTGATTTATGATAGGACATTGTTAGGTTGTTTTTAACTTTAGAAAATTACCTACTTGTATTTCTGCTTTTAATACGTGTGTGTATTTATTGACTACTCACTGCTGTCCTATCTTCTAAAATCTTAATATATATAAATCTCCTGTCACGATGCTTGTCCGCGATGGACTCCTAAATTACTTAACCGATTTTAAATTAATTATAAAATTAGTTTAAATCTTTAATTATAGTCGCAATTTTATTTTGATTTTGAGCAATTTTTTTTGAGTAATGAAAACCGTGTAATACTTACTGGGTTGGTTATAACAGCGCTCTTACTTTGTAAACGTGAATTATTTAAATAATTGTTTCTATAATTAATAAAGCATTAGCTCAAGCAAATAAAGTTACAAGGAGGTGACCCAATTTCTACGTAGTTCATATCATTTTCATAGGGTTGGTGTCATACACAATGTACGAAAGCTTAAAATCGGATTCACCATAGCTTTTGGAAGTTATGTGGTAGCCCTATTCTACGTAATTCAGAGTTTATATTTATACTGTGTCCCAAGTTCCTATATTGTATTCCGTTCCAGTTCCACACAACGAATAGCGACAAGGCTGCCCACATACGCTCTTCCGGTGTTCAGCAGACCGGCGACCGGAAATATAAAATTTTCTTTGTAGCAAGTGTAAAGACGGTTGAAAGTCGTTGAATTCTTGAACGTGTATTGTATTTAAAGTTTATAATCGAAAAATTTTTACAAAAATAAACAATTCACCTTATACATTATTTAAATATTTATAAAGTTCTATTGACAGATTTGTTTTGGTATCTTAAGCTTCTATTTCCTTTTTTTTTTAAAACTTGAATTTACTTTGTGATTGCTACATGATATTGTCATACACTGGTATTGACAATTAAATGCATGTTACCATAATTTAAAACATATATTACCATAATACTTGTAACAAGAACTATTTATTAATGGATGAAGGATGGCGTGGTTTTGCGCTTTCGCGAATTTTCTAAACGTTTTTGACATTCATAAGCATACCCTAAGACGCATCTAAATTGAATAAATGAATTTTGATTTGGTATAAGGTCAGCAACATACCCGCGGTTGGCCTTTATTCATACCTGCCTCCTCGTTTGCCTCCTGACGCTTAAAAAAATAAAATAGTAACAAAATAATCAGAAATCCGACGAAATTTTAAAATGCTGAAAATTGTGTAAAATTGTGGTCAATGATTGACTACTCAGCAATAACTTTACGATTTGTTATCACTTATAGAATCCCGATAACGTCACTAGTGTCTTTAATGTCCGTAGCGTTGATGTTACAAAGTTGAAATTACGTTGTACGAAAATACAATGACACCATAATCGGAATGGCTTTTGGATGTTAGAAGGTAGTCTTACAAAAATTGTAAATTATTCATAACGATAATAAATATATATACTTATTTTATTTTATTTTTACATTTAGGTTTACCCCCTGTTCTATAAAAAAAAAGGTAAAAAAACAGAAAACAGATTGATTACAGTTATTACACACTAAACAACATTTGAAAATCTGATATCCAATTATATCTGTACACTAAATATCAATATATAGTCCCTTGA
Organism: Pieris rapae; assembly: GCF_905147795.1. Taxonomy (NCBI): domain Eukaryota; kingdom Metazoa; phylum Arthropoda; class Insecta; order Lepidoptera; family Pieridae; genus Pieris; species Pieris rapae. The sequence continues at coordinate 7,835,282 of NC_059523.1, read as the reverse complement.
GTATGATAGATTGGAAAGTTTAGCCTCATTTAAGAGAAAATTCTATTTAAATATAACTGCTTCGCAAGGAATTCTAAGGCACTTTTTTATGAATTCTTTAATCGTTGAATGATTTACGTTCCATGCTAATTAAAGATCGTTTCACCTCTCAATACCAAGGGACATTCTTAAGTATTCAAAAGTGTTTTATTACCTCGCTCACTTAAGGCGAAATTCCCGAATAAATACAGAGCATTAGATCCTTTTTCGTAAGACGTCTTATACTTTGGGGGTTTCTCAGCCGTCGACGCTCATCATTTGCATCCAAATAGCTTCTATAAATTCACTACCCAAATTTTCACCGACTCTCCTCGGAGGCAATTAAATATTTTTTCTCGCTGATTTTTACTGTGAATATATTCGGGCAGATTGCAACAGTCAGCTGCGTTCATTAAAACATTATTTTGGCGTTCACGGCGCTCGGTCAACACAAATAAACAATACTGGTTCATCAAGAATTTATTTAATTTTCGCAATATGAAATAATGTGGGTTTTTTTACTGTACGGACTTTTCATCTTCTATTAAGGCAGACTAAACGCCTTGAAACTTCTTAAGTGCATTGACTTCATTTTCAGGTGCAATTTTCTTTCAAATTCATTAATGGTGATTTGGGCATAGTAAAAAACTCGGTTTCAAAAAAGATTTATTTAAAATTCACAACCTACCTAAAAAAGAGTGTACAAATTCTTAAAAGGCCGGCAACGCACTCGCGAGCCCTCTGGCTTCGAGAGTGTCCATGGGCGGCGGTATCACTTAACATCAGATGAGCCTCCCCCGTTTACCCCCTGTTCTATAAAGAAAACCTAAAGCAAAGTGAATATTTTACACACACGTTCCAAAATTATTAATATATATTCAATTTAGATCTGTAAGTTGCAGGATACTACAACAGGGCCTTTAAAAAATTGCAAATTGAACAATAATATACACCTTCGCAGGGAAGTGGAATTTAAGCGTAGTTAAATAGTTCTAACGAAGGATAAATAATTTTTTGTACTTTTATTATATATTAAATTACAATATCAATAAAAACCGCATTAAAATGACTATAATTTCAAAGATTTTCGTACATAAAAGCCAAATATATGTCTTTGACTATTACATTCGGTTCCTTCTAGCTTTCTGTGGCCAAAATTAGGATCGAGATTCGAAACCACATTTGATTCAATGGTTTGGAAGTGATAAGGTTCTGGATATCTCACATTTACACCACTACTAAACTTAGCAATGTGCAATCGTGCCGAATTAATACTGATTTGTTTTCTTGATTTAAATCGTGCATATAGGTTTTATTTTGACAGTGACATGTCTTTGAATGCTTAAACTATTAATTGATTTTCGAAGTGAAACTTCTTTAGGCGCATGAGGGTATTTTTTTTAACGGTAGAAACGCCAGGAAGGTGTACAGCGTATTTGTCGAAGAAAACAAAAGAGACGCATTGAAAGAGAGTGAGAAATGGGAGATCGAGAAAAAATACACACTGTTGGTTGAAGTATAACGTTTTGTGCAGTGAACGCAGATTTTATATTTATTTATATTATCATTAGCACGTATACATTTTGCAAACAGTGCGAATTTAGATATACAAATACATGGAGTGATCATATACTGGTACATGATCATCTATTGGGGCTTTTACTTCAGTTATAATTAATTTACAAAGTTTCACTTTTGATATGTGTGCCTTGAACGCACGCAATTAATTTTATTTCATATTTACTTAAGGTATGTTATGTTATGATAGATATAAAATGTGATATATTTTTAAGCCTCTATTTAAATGGGCTCACTGTGAATATTTGTTAATGGTATACCTGAAGCTAAGTTTTATCATCGGAATCAAAATTCCACCCGCATCACCTCGACGTCCGTTGTTCCACAACTGAGCGTTTTTTTTTTTGACGCACTATCACTATGTGGAATGAGCTGACAACCGATTTATTACCGAAGCAATTCGCCTAAAAGAGATTACCGATTCTTAAAAGGCCGGCAACGCACTGGCGCGTCATTTGGCATTGAAAGTGTCAATTGGCAGAATCACATACATAGCTATAGCCTCCTGCCCGTTTCCGCCGCTTCTATAAAAAAAACAAACGCGTAAAATATACATACATAAGAAATTTACACCTTGGATAAAAAAGGCTCTATTGCATACACTATTTAAAGGAACTTGTATTTCTGGGTTAAAGACTGTCGAGTATGTTATACAAAGCGATGTTTTCCTTTCAAAAGCGATACCGTGAATAACGATACTGTAAGCCGTAAATAACGAATTCGTTGATTTACGTTCTTAGTTTCGGACCGCAGCAGCCCTGACCCAACACTTCTCTTAATCATCAGAAAATATAACGGAAATAGTTTTAGGGATCCGCAAAAGTGAAACAAAATAAAAGTATGTTTTTATGTGGGTGCGATAAATCTACCTAATCTACATACTTAGCATGACGTTTGGTGTGCTTTTAAGCAATCGCTGTCAGCGATACTAGGACGTCAGTCTGTTTATACAAATAGATTATTTAGAAGAAAGTTTCTAAACTGTGAAACAGAACCAATATTCATTATGCACTAGCGGACCCGACAGACGTTGTCCTGTCTTTATACCAAGCGTTACGTTTGTAACATGTATTTATGTTATGTAGTCTATCCAAACGTACCAAAACTCCTTAAATTGAACTTTAATTATTAGGCGTCATAGCTCTGAACGGTGATGTGCACTAAGAAAGTCATTTTTTGTTAGAACTCTTAAATTAATTATCATATATGTAATTTATCAATATAGTTATTTTAGTCAAACGTCATAAGATTATATCAAAAAAGTTAGAATTGTAAAAGCGCTATGCACTGAAAAAAAAAATTGCTATCGTAACATAAGTCAGGATTACTTAATATGGTCGTTAAATATTCTTTAATTTTCTAAATTTCAGCATAATTTTCTTATATTTTTCTTTCATAAGAACCTTCTTCTGACAAATAAACACAACTGGAAAAGAATTAGCAAAATCGGTCCAGGCGTTCACGCGAGACGCCATGACCAAGGGAAATAGGGATTCATTTTTAGAAATATAGATTGAGTCAACTAGCTTTAACGCGTAGAACCGAGATCAAAAAAGTCTTCAGAGGAAACTTAGCTTTGTCTAAAGGAAAAAGTGTGAGAAAATCTATTTTGCGTTTTTATACATTCTATAAAAAGTAGCAAATCGTTTCTACAATCTTCGAGCATATAAAGATCGTTACCAAATTATACATAAGGGGATTGTGTGCGACGCAGAGCCGGGTTTTTTTCTGGGGCATCTTCTTTTTCTTCTTACAGTGTCATCTATTGAAAATTGTCAATCACCATGGCTAGTTTAATCTTGGACGCAGTGATTCTAAACAATGACTTGTTTGACCAAACCATTGTCTATCAATGAGTTTTTCAACCAAAACTTGCGTCTGTGGCTAAGTCACCTTCTATCCACCACGTTGCCTTGTATGATTAGATAGATTCATCTCGTATTTTAAGTGTTACGTAACGTGCCGCAAAATACAAAATATCTTGATTTCTATATAAAACTTTAAACTGTTACATTAAATAACACTACATATACCCAAGTTTGTATGTGAAATTACATCATTGCAGATTTTTAGGTATTGGTGACATTTTGTTATGGATATTTGGTTATCGGTAACCCGTTTGACGGAGCAGCCCTGCTGGTAAATTGCATAATATAAATATTCATTAAGCCCTTTTTTCGCGCGCGATATTAATCGCTTTATTGAAAACCGAATATTTCGAGTCATTATTAATATAAAAATATTTTTAACTTTGAGATTTAACTCCATTGTTTTAATCAACGTTTACATACGGCATAATACCTTAGCTTTAATTTATCATCACTTACGACAGACACATAATGTATTTAATAAATAATTGTTATAGAAGATAACCTTTGTTTATGGAAAAAAAGATAAATAAATCAGTGGTGCTACAACCTCTTTAAGTCCTGGCCTCAGATTTCTGAATCTGTTTCATGATATTTTTTTAAATCTAATAGGCAAGTAGGTGATCAGCCATTGGTAGCCCGGGATCGAACCTACGACCTCAGGTATGAGAGTCGCACGCTGAAGCCACTAGGCCAACACTGCTCACGTTTATGGAAGATTTGAAAGCTAATTTTGACATAGTTAATATAGCACGTTCTTTAGTGCGGGTTATAAAATTATTATTATATATATTTTTAACGCGCCACTGACCTAATCACCACCACAATGTGGAACCATCTACTCACTGATTTGAAAACCAATTCAACTGTCTCCTTCAAGAAAAGAGTCGGCCTTTTAAGGATTGTTTTAAAAGCTGGAGAAGCACTTGCGAGCTTTCATACAATGTGTGTGTAAATATCATTTAAAATGCGGTTAGTCCTCCTGCTCGATTGCCCCCTGTTTTATAAAATTAAGATCTTCCAACTTTTTTCCGTGTTTACATTTTTGTATGAAAGTATGATTCTAGTCGTGTGTGCATTGCATGGCACATTGTGTTTTTTTTCTATGCAATGTTACAAGTAGTTGTAACCCTTACAACCTAAATAAACTTTCATAAATAAAGCAAAAGTTACTTTTTAATAAAACATTAGAAACATCTAGAACTAATTTTATTGAATTTAAGTTTGAAATAGGAATCAATCTTAACGAATTCAAATATCTCTAATGACGAACATTCAACAAACCAGATGTAGTGTTAATCTGATTTCACACAAGTAAGTTACAAGCGAGAGGCGTCGACGCTGGCCGGGCTCCAAATGACCGGCCGCATCGCGATTTGCGACCGATAAATTGTGCTCTCCATTCCTGTGGAAACTTTCGATCTTGCTGGCTAATAGAAAAAGTAGAGGAAGGTATTGGAAAAACGCTGTTTTAGGTGTTCGGGTTTATAGAATGCGGACATTTAAGAAATTTTATAGAGCTTTAATATTGAAAAAATTGTTACTAGATTTATTTAAAAAAAAACAAGTGGCACCACATTCTTTAAGGTCTAGGCTTCATACTTATTTGATTTGTGACTAATTGTATTTTCTTATAGACTGATCAATGATTATCCTTCTGTGCCTGACTCACACCGTCGATTTATTGGTATATGGCTAATTGTTTTCGTTTACGGTACGAGTGAGTCTTAAGGGCGCATAACGCCAGGATTCGAACCTATGACCTTAGGTATGAGCCACCCACTAAAGCCACTAGGCTAAACTGCTCTCGTATTTAAAAAAAAAACGAACAATGCTTAAAAATTAAAAATGACAGATATGTTTTTTTAATATCCACGAAGGAATCCACGAGAGTGCTTTAATACTTGTTTGCTTACTTATAATATTGAAGACTGCTCTAATGACTTTTTATTATATAAAACAAAAAATACAAAAAAGGGTTTGTTTTTCCGAAGGTAAAATTTGTAAAAGCAAATCAAAGGAAAGCTTAGCAAAAGCTTTTCCAAAAACATAAATCTTGTTACAGATTTATTTAGTTTAGCTTCCATTATATGGAGACTTGGACCCCAGAAGAACGTCCTCAGTGCGCTAAGTGATCGCCATTTTACAAGGGCATCTGCAACGCAAAGCTCTTGAAGGCTGTCATTATGCACAAGTGCATAAACCTATTCATAATATTTGTCGCAACGCAACTAAATTACAGTACGAATACGCTAACGTTTTATATATCATGGACGTGATATGAGATAGTTTAAATTAATTAAAATTTGGGTAACGTAAACATAACAGGAAGCCTGTAATCATCTTTAACATCGTTATAGCTCTATGGTAGAAGTGGCAGAGTTATTGTTGATAGTAGTGTGTGCTCGAGTATCATAATAATCATATAATATAACTAATACATTCAGCGGTGTTGGCCTAGTGGCTTCAGCGTACGACCCGCATATCTGAGGTCGTAGGTTCGATCCCCGGCTATGCACCAATGGACTTCGAACGGTGAAGGAAAACATCGTGAGGAAACCGATATGTCTTAGACCCAAAAGCCAACGACGTGTGTCAGGCACTGGAGGCTGATCACAGACAGACACAAACAGATTCAAAAATCTGAGGCCAAGACCTAAAAAGGTGGTAGTAAATTTCTTTCAAATTCTAACACATTACACACTTTTTTATTTCTTTATCTTTTATTAAAATTACATATATTATTAACATATTAGTAAATACCAGCAAAAAATGTTTAAAGTAGTATTTTCCGGTATTTAGCGAATAACTAAATCGTACTAAAAACACAAGCAATAGTAACATAAATATATAACACGTTGTTATATAAGCACAATAGTGAATATGCTTGTAAAAGATGGAATAATTATTATTCAATTTAAAAGCATCTTCCCAGCCGAGTAACCGTACAAAAAGATAACAAGCAATATGATAGGACACAGAAAATATTACGTGCCAAAACCAGTGTTTCGATCCGATACGACTATGCGCTGATACAAAATTATGGCGTCTAGTTTGCTCTACACAAACTCACTGGTAATTCACAGTTTATGATCGCGCTTGTGATCCTAACTAATTTTATGGCAACTTAGTTTTACTTTGTGCATGTCTAAGGTCACATAAATTGCAATTATTATTAATTAACAGATTAAATATAAATAATAAATTATTGGAATTATTTGATTAAATTAAAAAAATAACAATTTCGTTCAGTTACATTGGTACTTATGAACGCAGACAATAAGGTATGCTTCTAAATAGTACTAATCAAGTGAGTATAATGGACGAGAAGATCTGGCAAAAAAAATCCGTCACTCTTCAACGAATCAGATTATTCTATTTAATACAACGTTTCGATTACTAAATAGCAATCTTGATCAGCTGCCAACAAAAGCAACTTTATTTAAATGTTAATATAATTGTTATAAGTTTAGTTTATACAACAATTTTTAAATGAAACAAAACTATTAAGTTCAATAAACAAAATTACTATTAAGTACAAAAAGAAATCTTTTTTAAACATTGTCGAACCTCGAGAAGAATATTAATTGTAAATATAATATATTTACAATTTACAAATATCTATTTCATTGATATTTTATTTAGATAAAATAATCAGCCCTCCGAGCCACAAGAGTAGTAGGGATTCACGGGTTCTGCCTCAAGAGGCAGAACCCGTGTATCCCCGCGTGGGTGGCCAATATCAGCGTCACGGTATGACACGAAACTAAAAAAAAAAAAAAAAAGTTTGGTCTCTTTCCCCACTAAACAGACCGTGCTGAGTCGATAGCACTCACTCCCGAAGCGATATTTCTCTCTGTTTCGAAGTTAGGTTTTGCTATACGTTGTAAATTAATCGATTTACTAATCACCTCATAATAAGAATGTAACGTCTCGTCCAAATCCTCATTTACTAATCACCGAGTCAGTTTCGTATCCATAATTAGCAAATTACCATGCGCATTTACCTGCAAATGCACCAGGACAGATGGGAAAAGGATTTACTGAACATTAAAAATATGATTTCCGTGTTTTATGTGTTTATTTGCATTATGTTACAATACAACTTTACTAGTGTCATGTCATTTCTTGGTGAGTCATACGAAAAATTTCTGAGGTAATCTTCCAAGCTGAAACCCCAGAACTTGTAGTACAAATATACTACACAATACTCCCCACAAAAGGCAGAATAGATGTCCTGAACGCTAGCTGTATTATAGCTCCATACCCGACAATTTCTTCTTAAAAAATCCGCTATTACTCTAATAGGCTTACGTCCAAATGAATCAAAATATTCTCCAACTTTTTCGTGGTTGATATGAATAGCTACCCAATGAGATCCTGGTTGTGAGTCAGGATCGAGATTGCATATAATAAATGTGGGTAAGTGTACGTGCATTGGTAGGCGATTCGAGGGGTACACGCTATACTGGATGCTGGGATGTATTTTATGGAGACTCATTTGCAGGTTTAATGTATTCACTTTTACTCCAACGCGTTTGACCTTCTACTCTTTGTATTTAACAAAAACGGAAAGGACCCTTGAAAATCACGTTGTGCTTACTTCGCAATTTAATACTTCTTGTCGTCTCGTCTTCGAAAACTATCGGAAGTTTATCAGAGCGAATTCGCAAAAGCGACATTAAATCCATAACTGTTAAGATACTTGTATATTTAGAAATAAATAGATCTGCTTACGTTCAATATTTATTCATGATTTGACAAACTTACAATATTTAAAAAATTACACAAACACGGATAAAATCATTACATTACTTATTGTACATACGTTATATGACTGTTGTATTATTAACAAGTTTGGTATAAAAAAATAAAAACATTTTGATTACAATATACTATGATAAGAAATAACAATTATTTTAGTATTCAGAGAAACTTATTTTATATCAAAACATGACTTAAAATGAGTAGACATACTTTTATGATTGCATTAATTATGACAGATTCACATAATACTTTCTCTTTTCATAAAATACAAAAGTAGAAAAGTTGCAACGGAATGTAACAAAAATGAGATTCTGTAGTTGAAATATTATTATATTATCCCATACATTTTGAGATAATGAATCAGTCATACATAATAAAAACTTACAAAATGTGATGTATCCTTTAACTTTAGTGACAAAAAATAGCATTTTTTCTTTTAAACATTATGTTTGGCGGTTAAATAGAAGCAACATTTACTAATAAAATGTATTAAAATAGACAGAAATTATAATAACATAGGGCAGAAGAAAGTAAATTAGATATTTAATTATAAACTATAAATTCTTGTTAAACAGTAAAAATATTAACAGGATTAATGAAGATCTAAAACAATAACAATACTTGTCTTTTTGTAATAAAAAATCAAAATTGTTATACAATTATAAGAAGAAACTAAAAAAAAATTAAATACTATTACCTATTTTAACACCAACAATAAGATTTAAAATTTACATGTTGTCATTAATAAATATTTATCCTAACTATAATTTTTTCAGAACTTTACAATTACTTATTTTACAATTTAAAGCTAGTCATTTGTCAGGTTATAATTTTTATGATACATTGAATTCCTAATTACCCTAAGACCATAACTTTGATTACACTACTTATTTATTAATATTATGATACATTTATATATGATACAATTATAAATCTTAAATAATCCATAATACTAGTATTGGAATCTGTAATTAATTATTAACCATAAATATATTTATGTTGTGTTGTATAGATCTCTCAAAATCCTATAAGTAATTAAAATGTCATAGAACAATAAAAATAAATCGAGTCGTCCCTTACTGGACGTTCCGCAGGCTCGTTTGCTATATATTTAAAAAATGATGATTAATACTTGTGGCACTTCAAACCTAAATGAAATAATTGTTTGTATTTCTTTGATTATTTTAGATTGTTATACATATAATACATACACCTTTCAATAAAGTTAAAATAATTTGAAATATATACACTGAAGGATTTCACAAAAGAATTAGTATTATTTTTATATGCTTCAAAACATTAAGTTTTTTTACTACCTACCATACAAAGATTTCTTCTAAATATTTGGAAGAAATTTTATCAGTAAATAACGAATCCCTCAAAAAGTAAATTACTTAGACAAATTTCGTACATACTTCCAGCAAAAGTTTTGTCAAAATTAAACGTAACTCATGTAATAATGCCAGTTTAATAGAACAGTTTATAAAACTAATATCTGTATTTACATTCACGTATGTACCTTGAGGTTTGTGTAAGTTTTAATTTGGTGGATGGCATTAAAACACTATAAGAACTAATTAAGTGTATAAAACTATATTATTCCATTCTAAGAGGAACTCCAGATTATGTGATTATTTTTGTGTTAAGAAATCGTCAACATTTGCGTCTTATTTATTACTAGTAGACTGTTTGTTCACCTATTGCTATTATTTTTCTACTATTCACATTAAAGGTCTAAGAGGCTTATTCGAAATCAGTACCTACATAATTTAAACTCCAAAAAATTCAGATAAAATATTTTAGAATACGCATTACATGAGTTTTATCTACATACACTTTTCGATTTGTCTATGTTCTATGACATTTTAATTACTTATAGGATTTTGAGAGATCTATACAACACAACATAAATATATTTATGGTTAATAATTAATTACAGATTCCAATACTAGTATTATGGATTATTTAAGATTTATAATTGTATCATATATAAATGTATCATAATATTAATAAATAAGTAGTGTAATCAAAGTTATGGTCTTAGGGTAATTAGGAATTCAATGTATCATAAAAATTATAACCTGACAAATGACTAGCTTTAAATTGTAAAATAAGTAATTGTAAAGTTCTGAAAAAATTATAGTTAGGATAAATATTTATTAATGACAACATGTAAATTTTAAATCTTATTGTTGGTGTTAAAATAGGTAATAGTATTTAATTTTTTTTTAGTTTCTTCTTATAATTGTATAACAATTTTGATTTTTTATTACAAAAAGACAAGTATTGTTATTGTTTTAGATCTTCATTAATCCTGTTAATATTTTTACTGTTTAACAAGAATTTATAGTTTATAATTAAATATCTAATTTACTTTCTTCTGCCCTATGTTATTATAATTTCTGTCTATTTTAATACATTTTATTAGTAAATGTTGCTTCTATTTAACCGCCAAACATAATTTTTAAAAGAAAAAATGCTATTTTTTGTCACTAAAGTTAAAGGATACATCACATTTTGTAAGTTTTTATTATGTATGACTGATTCATTATCTCAAAATGTATGGGATAATATAATAATATTTCAACTACAGAATCTCATTTTTGTTACATTCCGTTGCAACTTTTCTACTTTTGTATTTTATGAAAAGAGAAAGTATTATGTGAATCTGTCATAATTAATGCAATCATAAAAGTATGTCTACTCATTTTAAGTCATGTTTTGATATAAAATAAGTTTCTCTGAATACTAAAATAATTGTTATTTCTTATCATAGTATATTGTAATCAAAATGTTTTTATTTTTTTATACCAAACTTGTTAATAATACAACAGTCATATAACGTATGTACAATAAGTAATGTAATGATTTTATCCGTGTTTGTGTAATTTTTTAAATATTGTAAGTTTGTCAAATCATGAATAAATATTGAACGTAAGCAGATCTATTTATTTCTAAATATACAAGTATCTTAACAGTTATGGATTTAATGTCGCTTTTGCGAATTCGCTCTGATAAACTTCCGATAGTTTTCGAAGACGAGACGACAAGAAGTATTAAATTGCGAAGTAAGCACAACGTGATTTTCAAGGGTCCTTTCCGTTTTTGTTAAATACAAAGAGTAGAAGGTCAAACGCGTTGGAGTAAAAGTGAATACATTAAACCTGCAAATGAGTCTCCATAAAATACATCCCAGCATCCAGTATAGCGTGTACCCCTCGAATCGCCTACCAATGCACGTACACTTACCCACATTTATTATATGCAATCTCGATCCTGACTCACAACCAGGATCTCATTGGGTAGCTATTCATATCAACCACGAAAAAGTTGGAGAATATTTTGATTCATTTGGACGTAAGCCTATTAGAGTAATAGCGGATTTTTTAAGAAGAAATTGTCGGGTATGGAGCTATAATACAGCTAGCGTTCAGGACATCTATTCTGCCTTTTGTGGGGAGTATTGTGTAGTATATTTGTACTACAAGTTCTGGGGTTTCAGCTTGGAAGATTACCTCAGAAATTTTTCGTATGACTCACCAAGAAATGACATGACACTAGTAAAGTTGTATTGTAACATAATGCAAATAAACACATAAAACACGGAAATCATATTTTTAATGTTCAGTAAATCCTTTTCCCATCTGTCCTGGTGCATTTGCAGGTAAATGCGCATGGTAATTTGCTAATTATGGATACGAAACTGACTCGGTGATTAGTAAATGAGGATTTGGACGAGACGTTACATTCTTATTATGAGGTGATTAGTAAATCGATTAATTTACAACGTATAGCAAAACCTAACTTCGAAACAGAGAGAAATATCGCTTCGGGAGTGAGTGCTATCGACTCAGCACGGTCTGTTTAGTGGGGAAAGAGACCAAACTTTTTTTTTTTTTTTTTTTTTTAGTTTCGTGTCATACCGTGACGCTGATATTGGCCACCCACGCGGGGATACACGGGTTCTGCCTCTTGAGGCAGAACCCGTGAATCCCTACTACTCACAAGATGGGTTTTAGATGTGCTGCTATTCCCAAGATGTTTTAAAATGACGCAAGGTCTTTCATCGTAGGAGCAACTATAAATATCGCATATAGACAAATTAGGTACAAAGGCACTGTTCAAACATGTGACCTCTAGTCGTTCGTCTAGTCTAGACACTAAGGATAACATTCAGAGGCGAGACCCACCGCTAAGCACTACTCCTGTATGTCACCGCATGTCAAAACAAAAACATTGGTGTTACACACGGGAGTCATACGTGGGCGACCTTAGACTCATAATAGTATAGCAATTTCTTTACTGGTTTAATATATTTATTAAAAAAAGAAGTCTTGTATATTTTTATATTTACTATTATTACTTAGCTTAGCTTGTTTCTTTTCTTGATAAAGGTTTGTTCCATATGTTGCTAGCTTTCTGTTCTTCGCTATTCTGTCTGTATGTCTACCATCAGTGCCGTCTTCCCTTGCTTCTTTTTGAATTTTGAGGCCACTATTTAGTCCCGTTAATTTTTCTCTTCTCTTACTATGTGTAACACCCATAACCGTTTTATTTATTTTTAAAACATTTTTTATCGTATATTAGTGTATTTATTATATTAAGTTAAGCACTTAAAAGCCAAACGAAGCGTTGTTAATAATTCTTATTAAAATAAAAGCGTATTTATTAGATATGCATAACGTGATTTGGGAAGCCTTTTAAGTAAAATACCTGTGCCAGGGCTCCCAACTCATCCATTACAATATTTTTTAACTCTTTAAAACAGTTTCTTATCTTTTTTTGTTTTAACAAACACTATTACGTGTGCACGTGAGTGAATGAGTGTATACACACAACGTTTTAAAATCTTGAGTCACTTGTTAAATTTAAAACAGTGCACCAATGTGTGTGCCCAAGTCGTTGCGGAATCATACTTTATCAAAGCACTTGTGTTTTTCAATACAAATCAAATTGACTCTATCGAACGAAAAAGTTGAGCTACGATCCCAGTAGAATTGTATATACAGTATGTAATAAAACCGCATTTAACTAGTTGAACACTTTTAATTTCTTGTCAAGTATTATAACTACAATAATTATGCCTTTAGAACATGTTTAATTAATACACACTACTACGTGAGAGTTTCTGTATAGAAAGGTGCAGACTGACTGACCAGTCTGTCAGTCAGTCAGTCGGTGGTTACTGACTGGCTTGACGGCCCCAGTGGCTTAAGTCGTGAAGTAGACATTCCTAAGCGGTTGGAATAACTTTGATAGCGTCATTGAGTGATTGCAGCCTACGACTAGGTGTTGCTACATCTTTATTATATTTGGTGGGTATATGCAACACAAATTTATGTACATACAACTACATTTAATATGATATGATAATAATATTGGCGTTATTCGTTATGGGCACATTTAGCCGCGTGCCACCACTATGTGAAACCAAAAAGCTGGATACTGAAGTATTTCCGAAATAATTCGAGGCCTTCAAGATACGTGCGTACCGATTCCTAAAAGATCAGGTACCCACCCACTTGCGAGCCTTCGGACAATGTCAGTGTCCATGGGCGGTATCACTTAACATCGGGTGAATCCTTTGTCGGTTTGCCCTTCTGTAATATAAAAATATATGGATACTGCATATAGGCACATGTTCATACATACAACATGCATATTTTGAAAGGTATATCTTTTCTTAATAAATCGTCTTCTTTGCAGTTTAAAGGACCTTAAAGCAAAATACAGGTTTCGCCTTATTATACGTATAAACTAGCGGCCTATCTCGGCTTCACATTTTTTATTGAGTAAACGACTAGCATTTTTTTAATAAAATTATTTTTGACATAGATGAGGTTTATTCGTTACAATCATAGAAATCTTCATATTCCTAGCTCATAATTTTTTACATCCTGTATAAAACATAAATTGTTGTATGTGTGCCATGTGTTAATAATGTTACTGTCAAGGTACTACAACCTGACGTGGGTCAAAAGGGTCTACAATAGCTTTACGATCAGATTCTCTCTTGTGTTTACGGGGAAATATGTGAATATACCGTGTATGCTATGTATAATAAAAGCTGCTATGAACAACACACATAATATGCCCTTGATTTAAAAGCGGAAACTTATTTTGTCATTTTATTGACATGATGATTTAGTTTGTCACAATTTTAGATTGTTTTTTAAGAAAACACTTTTTTAATGGATTGAAGCTATGTATTATTATTATTATAAACATATTTATTTTACATAATTTTATTTTTACCGACGTTTGCGTGCTTTACAGCGTGCGAGGTCACGGTGAAGACAAAGGTAGAAAAACTTATGTTACCTGTATTTATTTCCCCGGAATTAATATCGACTAAAAGATGAAGGGTTCTTGCAGAAATTACTCACGGTGTCCTCTATTTTCGCGAATTGTTTGTCTTGAGATTTTAATTTGGATATTATTGGTTATTAATATATATCTTCAATCCGTTAAAAATGTGTAAAACGTTAGTAAAAGAAAATACTAGATTGTTTTTAATTTTAGTTATGAATATTTTCTTACTGCATGTGTAAAAAAATAGTTTTTAATATTGACTTCTGAAAACGCACTCGCGAGCCCTCTGGCATTGAGAGTGTCCATGGGCGGCGGTATCACTTAACATAAGGTGAGCCTCCAGCCCGTTTTCCTCCTGTTCTATAAAAAAAATTAATTCCCGATTAAAGAAAAGCAAACGGCAATCTTCCCCATCAAGGATTTACTGAGTTTCATACGCTCTTATTAAATATATTTGCGTGAATTAAATTCAACAAAAATGGTTAAGGGATGTACGTTTAAAGGCAGCGAACAAAAGAAAGCGTCAAACTTTCCTCAAAAACGTTCCTTACGCCACACTCGTTATAATGAAAACTGTGAGGTAATTGGACTCCCGGGAACATACAATATACTTATATTAACCACACAAAGTTAAGAGTTTTTTCAGGCACGAAGCGATGCTTTAAAGACTTTATCTATGAGTCTGGGGGCATAAATGGGCGATTCCGCTATAGACGATTTTTGACATGAATTTCTAAATCACGCTATTTGTTACTTTTTTTTATATTGGTACAAAGAAAAAGGTATAAATTTATTAAAACATTTTTTATTTTTTATTTTACTTCATATTTAAATTTTTGGCGCGCTTGGAAACATTATCATTCGAAGAATTGGCTGAATCTGCAAAATCACAACGTGGCAACACAGGCACGAAAGAGCTGTTACCGACAGTTTCAGTTTATGTTCTACCGGCTAAATGTGTAGTGAAAATATTGTTTTATTCTTATGTGCCAAAAAATGTAAGTACTTGTTGTTATTTTTTAAGCGTTATTGAATATAAAAAGTCACTGTTAGCTTGTTGCACCCGCGATACAAAAGATATAAAAGTTTGTGTTTTTCACAGAAATGAAATCCTATAGTTTTCAAACTTTGTAAAAGTAAAAAAAAATCAAAGGCAAACGTATTTAAATCGTTTTTAGGAGTATAATGTTAGTTGAATTGAAATTTACTTAAACTTAAATTGGTTGCACCCGCGATCGTGATGTTAGGATCGCGGGTGCAACTCTTTGACAAATAACCGTATTGCCTGATTTATCACATATTTTATTTTTTTGTTATGCTTTAAACAATAATAATATGGTGTGCATGATTGGTGACAAATATTTAATGTGTGGTTATATTATATTCCGTATTTTTTTACAGATTTGGCACGCAGTCTGTCTAAAAACATCTTCTTTATATTCGTAGCAAAAGAAGAAGTTAAAGAAAAGATGGCCATGTTGGATGCTAAATGAGAAGGACTGAAAAATATACCAGGCATTCAATAAAAACATTTCTTCCAACCTGAAGTTGGGAAAGATAGTATTTCCGTGGCGCGAACTTCACTGTCTCATCTAATATGCAGACTAGTTTTTAAATCTCCGAAAACCACTACTGAAACAAAAAGTGATTGGGATGACGATGATTTGGAACCTCTTACAAATAAAATACAAGAAGGAAATCTCTGTCCTTCAGTATCAGATCAGAGTAAATCTTTTGTCCCACTTAAAACAAAATTGCGCATTTCAGATGTTTTCAGACGACGAATATCCAACAACGTCTCTTCAACCCTCAAAAATACTCGAAGAAGCATGCCCTGAAACTGGTTCTGCCTGTGCTGATGTCTTACCAAGAGATATTAGCGCTGGTTTTTACGTGCTCGTGTAATTGCTCTGTAAGTCTGGCAAAAAAAGTACTCAATACCGCTATGTAGGGGTGTGTCAGAGCGATATGGACGAAGATGGAGAGGTTAGAGTACAATTCCTGACGACGGTTGATGGCAAGCATTTCACTGAAATTGTTAATGACATAGCAGACGTACGATTTTAAGATATTATCGCGAAGTTGGAAGCGCCAGAGAAAAAGATTGACGGAAAAAATACGTTTGTAGAATTTTCGGCGAATATTGACGTATTTGAAAAGAAATAATTAATATAAGTGACAAAGAAGTGTTCTGATTAGTAATAAACATTGATTGATCTCTTATTTTATTCCTGTAAAAGTTTTATTGATGTTTGTATCCACTTAAATTAGACGGGTTGCACTCGCGATAATTTGATGTTGCACCCGCGATTGCTTTAAAAGTGAATAATTCTGTGTTTATTTTTGTTTCCTATAAAAAAATATATTTGTTTACTTGGTTAGTTTAACGCCTTACGAAATACGAAGGCATAACATAATAAAAGTTTCACAATTAACAGACTTTTGTGTTTTTGTTTAATGATCTAGAAAGGTTCGGCCAACTTTGTTGCACCCGCGATAGGACTTTGAACCTCATTCCTGACTATATTAATTATTTCAATAAAATTATTTTTACGAAATATAAAGTGAACTTATTGAAACGTAGCACTTACAAGAAGATGTTTATTTAAAATATTTTTTGTTTTATTATTATGAAACTTAACATGCGTCAAAATGTTGCACCCGCGATAATGGAATCACCCAAATGTGAAAGAAAATACTCATGTTAGAAGTGAAAATTCTTATTGCTAATCTAAAACCCCCTTTAGGTGATCATGTACCAGTATATGGTCACTCCTTGTATCTGTATATCTATATTCACACTGTATACGTGATAATGATAATATAATTAAATAAAAAATCTGCGTTTGTTGCATAAGATGTTATGCGACAAAATCGCCACCTAAACTTCTAATATAAACGAATATCAAACAAATAGCGTTTTTTCTCGATCTCCCTGTCTCACTCTCTCTAAATCGGTCTCAACCGCTCTCTCATTTTTCTTCGACAGTAACGCTGCTTAATTTTACCCTCATGCGCCTAAAGAAGTTTCACTCCAAAAATATTTGACAAAATGTACTAACTACATCTTACATTTAGTTTTAACTATGGCCAACATAAGTTAAAACTAAATGTAAGATGTAAAAATGTATGGATTGCTGATCATAAATAAATTGTCTGCCTCAATTAATTCGCAACAATTTCACATTCAATATATCGATAAGTTCATACGAATACGGACGTCGCTTCAAAGTTTCGTGAAGATAAAAATACGCCACAAGAGAGATAAAACAGTCTTCAAAAAGCAACTTCGAACATGCATGCGATACTTACGTCTTCGACCAACTAGATTATCAACTTTTAAAAGGAATTTAAGTTTAGAATAAAAACATTCCACTCGAGTATTGGAAAGTTCTTTGCAGTTTTTTTTCAGTCTGACCAGTGCTAAGTTTAAAGTAATAGAGTTATGAATGATGCAGTATATTGTGACACATTACAGTAGCAAGGAAAACTAACCAAATGTTACTATGATTTTTGCTCGTGTCGCAAGAAAAAGATCTCAGATAAGCGATAAAATAGATAGTTTCACTCTGTCTTTTTGTGTGTATATAGTTAAATATTAATGGCATATCTATAGATTATGTTTTAATGTATTATGATGATCCATTATTCTAGTATATGAGTTAATTAAGAACAATAAATTCTGGAGTGAAAACAGGCCGAGCCGAGCTAATTAAAACATTTTCTTAAATATATCTTAGTGAATATGGACTTATAATGCAACATATAATTCTTTATTTAAATTCAATCCACGTTACAGTATGTCGGGCAATCATTGAGGAATAAATAAAATGCACCAAATGAGGCTGGCTGGCTGGAAATAATCCAACTTGCTTGTGTACTTTTTGCTTCATTACTGCAATAAATGGATATACGGAGAGAAATGAGGTTCTATTACGAATGCCGATGCTATTCGATGAAAGCGACTATGTCTGAGTAGATAAGTCGATATAACCATCAATTAAAGTAAGTTTTTTGATAGATTAAGTATTTAGTTATTTAAACTGTAGGGTTATCCTAATATTGACTTCGATCATCTTTCTATTTTAACTAAAACATGAAAATAGTCTTTCTGATAATGTGCCGTATTACGTGCTTATATCGCGTGTGTATTACGTGGTTTTGGACCAGTTTCAGATCTCGCCAGAGTGCTGATGTCCCAACCTAATTGGGTAGTACAATAGTCGGGATCGGTATTGTTATTATAAGTTACAGAGTACCCGTATTATGACAAAGTATATATAGTACCTATATTTATCATATTTATGTCTAGTGGCGCGACATTTTTTGTGTATTGGTTTTTTTATAGAACAGGGGGCAAACGGGCAGGAGGCTCACCTGATGTTAATGATGATGGTCTGAGGTCTTTGATAATTTTGTTAGTGTACCTGTTTGTATCAAGATTCTGACACTTTGTGTAGGTTTATGATACATCCGCGTTCATACCGTGAAGGGAGATAATCTATTGGAGCACAACCGAATGAGAGTCATGCAACAGCGAAAACTGTTCCTAGTACATATTGTTACGAAGACGTTTTAAGAGAATCTAATTGAGATTTACATAGCATGACCAACGTCCCATGACCCATTACAAGAAAGTAACGTAAAATGTTTTTCATTTTTTCAGACCAACTCTAAATTTTCAGGAAATTCCATCTCTTTAACTATTTTTATTCAAAACCCTGAATTATATTATCTATACGATTCCTTAGCTGGAAACAATTCAATTACACACCCATACGTATAGTATAGAATACAGAGAACTTTCGAAATTAAATTATATTTAAAGTCAATCACAAAAGCCTCACAAGCAGGAATTAATCCTTCAGAAAGGTTAAATAGGATTAATGAGGGCAATTAAGCTCCGATCGGAACTCATCCTTCGTTATCCTCACTTAAATATTAAAAGGAATGCGGGAACCAATGTCTTTTTGATCATGGAAACCTTGTAAGGTCAAATCAAAGGAATACTCAATTTGGTAACATTAATTATTAATACGGAATATTAGAGCGAACGATTTCTGCACAAACCCGCACTAAAATATATGTGTATGCGGGAAATTAACTGGTTCGTACGATGAGTATTACAAAAATTCTGACCAAATTCAAAATTCGATGACGTGTTTGATGAATTATGTTTTTTTGAACTAGTGGTAAAAGCGCAGTAACTTGGTACGCTCTTTTCTTGAAAGCCCAAAGGTCATATTGATTCGAAAATATTTATGTTACGCATTATGAAATATGTACGCCTTTGTATTTCGAACTATGACCAATTAAAAATTATAATGATTGTTGTCAGCAATTAATAAAGATTAGTCAGCGAATCCTTTTTGGTTTTGTTTACTATTTTTATTTATTTCCAAATAATTCACTACAGGCTTATAGGATTAGCATCTTAGAATGGTAAGCGCGAAATATATTGTGTTTATCCGAAGATACAAATTCGCGTTAAAGTTGTGTTTATGTTTTACATTTCGTTACATTCACAGAAAAACAAATACATACATAAAAATTACTTGGGATGCGACAGTTGGACTTAACTCTAACAAGCGATCTCCTCCAGAGAACCCTAGTAAAGAAAATAAATAAAAAAGAATATCTTAAGCTTACTCTACAATAATACAAAAAAAAACTAAAAAGAAGATGAATTGCAATGCAATACAAAAGAATAATATTTACAAGAATTAAAAAAGTCACGATTGAGATTTTTATGTTGAAGAGGTTAAAGATGTGAGGTAGCCAATTGTTTCTTATGTTTACCATTATATCAAAAATCAATTAATATCATAAGTAAAAATATCACAAGAACCCTTCACAACTAAATCAAAAAATCAAAATATCTTTAATCATATAATATAGTAAACAAGTACACTTATGAACGTCAAAAAAATTAAATTAATTGTAAATTTATATTTATTACCAGTTCGCCAGTCAAGGACTAATATAATTTACATATGAAACATTATAATCTTAACATAATAATAACCTTAAATATTTTATATAGTTTTATTTACTCTTATTATACACAGATAAATTTGTCTGCATATAATAGTTTAGACATTCTCCAAGCTTTTATTAAAATCGCTTTGGCTGACGTGCAAAAATATTTTCGCATTTCGTTCATATAAAAATCTGTTTTCCACATGTTTGTAGTTCAAAGTATTGTCTTTTCAACATTTTTATCTGTTACTAACTTCTCCCTACGGGATGTCAGGGTTTCGCGAATATTAAACTTTGTAACTTCGTACCAATGGGGTACTAAATGTAAAAAACTGTTTGGGCTTGAAAAATTTTTTCACTATCATAATATTATACATTACTTACGCATATTTTACATCGTGGTTTTTGTATACTTTTGTCCCTTTATGGTGGTTTGCAAAATAAATTATCTGTATAAATATTTTGTATTTCAACGCAAAGTGAAATTATTTTTTCTCTTTTCTTTTGTTAACTTCTTAAACAGCTTAACACCTGCTTTACGGAAAGTATCTGCATCTGAATTTCATCATCGGACGTCGAGGCAGAATATGAAATTCCATCCGTATCACCTCGACGTCCGCCGTTCCACAACTGCGCGTTTTTCAATTTCGTTTTCGGCCCCGCACCACCACTTTGAACCAATTCGACTTAGGGTACTTCAAGAAAAGCAGTTAGTGTAATCTAAAAATAACATTTAAAAATAAAATTTTAACAACTGTTTAAAAAATGTTTGGTAAACTGTGGTACTTTAAAGGGCTAAAATTGTCGTCACTTAGCTCACACTTGATTATGTTCTCTCAGCTCAATGCTTTGGAACGTTTAGCAAGAGGGTTTGAGCACCTGCTTGGAAAAATGTTCTTGTTTTTCCTTCATAGTCTGGAAAAACTACGACTACGAATACGGCTTGAATTACTCAAGCCGTATTCTAACAAAACCTCTACAACGCGAGGATTTTTGTTTAAAGATTCTGAATTTTAAAGTTTTTAATGTTGGAAAGGAAAATTGCTTTTTTGTATCTTAATTCATTGTAATTATGAGTATAACCAATAAATGCCATCCTAGTAAAGATTGTTTTAATATTGTTTTTGATTTACACGAATTTTCATTATTTTCTGAATAAATTCCGAAATAAAGTTTATTTAATTTAATAGTTTATTTTATTAGTTTAGTAAAATATGCACAAAGCGCATATCTGTAAGTAGTGGAAGTTTCTCGATTCTGAGCCCAAAACACATTATGGGCTTCAGAGCCAGACAGCGTACGATATAAACATTTAAAAACATATCAAATTTAACACTTAAAAATTAATATTGAGACCAAAAGAGCTAAACCCCATTAGACGGAAGGCACGTACAGTCATTGACGGTGGTTATCACCTCCGCCGGAAGTCGTAAACCTGCTGCAGTGCGGCACCTATTCAATAAAGCTATCTATAATTTCCATTTATTTTCACAAATATGAACATTAAACCTCTGTGGTAAAACCTTTTTTAAATTGCTTTAAAAAATAACGCGTTCGAAAAAAGAACGCTATCTCCACCATGAATCAGAAAAGGCCAGTTACAAAAGGAATTAAGCGACAATTTTCGTTCTTATCAAGTTTTGGAGCTTGACCAAAATTACTGGTTAAATAATGACATGCACTTGGAACGCGTAGTTGAGTAAAATGTTGAATTTCAGAGTAATTCGTCTTT
Organism: Pieris rapae; assembly: GCF_905147795.1. Classification (NCBI taxonomy): domain Eukaryota; kingdom Metazoa; phylum Arthropoda; class Insecta; order Lepidoptera; family Pieridae; genus Pieris; species Pieris rapae. The sequence continues at coordinate 7,813,028 of NC_059523.1, read as the reverse complement.
ATATATAAGCTAAATAAAATAGATCAAGCAGTTTCTGCTCTTAAGAGTGGATATTAAGGTATAATTTGGTGAAGCATGCGATTTCTTCAATGCAAAGCTTTGGTGTTGAGTTACGTTAGCACTCGTGCACAATTTGTAACATGCAATTGGACTTTTCAACTTTTTAATTTTGAGGTAATTCAACGATTTGGCGTCATTTACTTTTAGAATGAGTTGGCAATTTAAAAGTTTGCGCAGAGTTATGTTTAGTGGCGTTCTATATGGTGTTTGTTAAAAATATAAAAGTCGTATGGTAAATAATATAATATTTATTAGTCAAACGAAAAAAGGGCTAAATTTTAAAAATGATATTTTCTTTGACGAGTAAAAAAGCTATTAGTCTTCTATAGAATACTATATGGCATATATCCCAGTCTAATGTTTTTTTTATAATACCAAATGAAGTATCGAAATTAGCTGTGGTAGTGTTACACTCAAGACGTAAATAAATAAAAAAATTACAATGCAATCTGTATAGGTTTGGTGTGGTTAAAAGTGTATTAAGAATATTCATAGCGCAAAATCACCTATATCATGAGCATACATACACACCACCACGTACATACCCACACTTTTACACCATCACACACACAACCAAAATTAGGATTAAAAAAAAAAATAGTTAACTAAATTGAATCACAATTAGTTAAATGTATTGAATACTTTTGTTTGTTTGTTCCCTTTTGTAAAACTTTTGTAGTAAAATGTATCATGTATTCCACCTTTGGCTATATTTTCAGTGTATTTGTTTGTAATTATATATAATTTATGTTAGCTGTAGGATTACGAAATAAATAAATGGGCATTTAATTAAATAATTTCCTCTTATATTTTGATCAGTCTCAAACACATTGTACCACAATTTATTACTGTTGCCGATAGCCTTAATAAGAAAATACAATGAAACATAACTTTGAATATTCTTACATTATCTTAAAATACCTTAAAAGGCCGTTCAAGTATTACCCCTTCCTGTTGTCAGCAAAAGGAAGCAAAGCTCTCAATAAAAATGGTACATAAACATATTTATTGTTTGTTGGAAATACATTTCGTTTTCAAACATAGACAATATGTGCATAAGTAATACGTGTTCTACACATATTAATAATACTTGAACTAGTAACTTTATTACTGTATGTAATACTTGAACGGCCCCTTAAGTAAAAGTATATTTAAATTAAATGTACGCCAGAAAATCTGCAATCTTTTTCTAAACAAAGGAACTCTCGCATTAAAACTTTGCACCCAAAATAAAGCCTGTACGGTTTCCTACAAAGACAATTCAATAGTCAAAGCTGCTGAAAGCAAACACCAAATTGCTCGCTAACTTGAGATTACATTGCACCCACCACCCCCAAGGTCGCTATCTTTTGTTCGCTCAGCGTATTTAAAAACACCTTTTATTTCTGTACTGGTCCCGCGTGCCTATGAACAAAGAGCTTGATCAGCATCGATACGGATATGAGATGAAGCGAGGTCTGTTGTGAGAGTATCATTACACCGGTATTGGGTTTAAGCAGAATCTTAAGATTTAATTCTACTTTAAAATATAGAAAAAGAATTCAATTATTAACTGGTGGTTTTTTTTTATTTATTTGGTCCGTTATTTCTATGATTCTATTTACAATTTCAAAAAATAATAAATTATGTTTATGTCAACTTAATTAAAAAAGTTCAATAAAGGTTTCTAACAGGGTAAATTAAAACATTATTATAATTGGTAATACATACTAAAAATCCCTAAGATGTTTTTGGTACTTTCGGTAGTAATCTAAACAACTGTGCCAAACGTCCAATTTTGATTGGCCCGTGACATTATTCGTCCTATTATTACGTCTTTGTGCGTGTCTTGTGTCTTTTGTTTTGTTGCTTTACATTCTCGCTTCCAGAACTGTTGTTGCATTTTTATAAATATACATAATACAATAATGCATTAATCTAAATAAAAAGACTTTTATACGAAATTAACGAACGCGTTAGCGCTAATAAGTAATTCCACTTAGTATAAGAGTTGAACACGGCCCAAGAGGAATGCACTTGGGGAATTTTTCAAGTAATTTGGATTCTATTCACAACGGGGTAGCGTCTAAAGGCTCGAGCCAAATGAAGCGAACTGCGCTGCATTATGGGTTAGGACGACCTCTCAATGAGTACTTGAGACTGAAATATTCGGAAATTTTAGAACGAAAATTGTAATAAGGCACGTTAGGGTTTATACAAAAATCGATAAGGCAAGAATGTTTTGATTATAAGAATCTCTTGCAAAGTAAGAATCAAGACAATATGCCTTGGTTTATCTTTGTTTATATCAATTACTTAAAAAATATTTCTTATACAATAATTAAAATAATGTTTCATAGAAACTAGAAATAAAGAAATCAATCTGGACCCTGCTACTATCATTAATATAATAATAATATAATGATATTTTTACCGTTGATTAGGTCTAAATTTTGCCAGTTTTCTTCATATTTATACATATATATAATATTCTACCGAATGTTACCGATGACAAATAAGATTTAAATTACTTTAGTTATTAATCTAGGTAACACTGTAAATAAACAATCGCAAGTATAAAATAAACAAACGTATAGCACAGTTTACACAACGTTTAAAATATTTGATGAAGTTAAATATAGTTGCACACGTTTTGTGTTAATATAATTGTGTACTTTGGTTGTACCAATATGACGCCAAGGAGACTTGAAGTCAAATTTCATATATAATAATAATAAAAATAATAATTTATTTCAAGTTTGTTTCACAGTAAAAACTTATATCTAATCGCGCTAGTTATATAAACAAAATTAGTCAGGTTTATCTGACGCTGAACTAGGTGTGAACCGGTATTTCAGCATACAGCGCCTAACCCCTTAAATATATTAGACAAAAACTCTAGCATCAAGTACATGACTCATTGGCGAAACTTATATGTTATAATTTTCATACATATATATTCAATGAATACATTTATGCAGAAAAGTTCTCTAATACCGTTAAATGTAGATATTTTATATTAAATTTATAATTATCTATCTTAAATTGTTATTATATATTGCTTAAGTGGTCTTTTTTAAAGATATATATTTAATTTAAAAGTTTAGGTATATTTTACAGCGAACAAAAACCTGACATGGTTTATCCGACGCTGTCAGTGCTTACTTGATTGTTATACAAAAACTATTAAATCAAATACAATATGTATACTTAACAGAAAAAAGTGAATACAGTTAGGCAGTATATTTGTAACTATCTATGAAGTGGGTTTTTTATCTTACTGCTAAACTTATCAGTTTAAATATGTTCATTTAAAACGCTAGGCAAGTAGTACATCCATGTTCTGTGACCATACACAAAACATTACTTAGTGAGGCAGTTCAACTTAGAATCAAGCATTAAAAGTTGCGCGTCATTCGTAACCTCTGACAGATGTCTGAAAATATATTTTAAAAAGACCCGTCAATTTTATAGAGATCGCGACCGTTGCATTTGTATTTTTATTCCAGTTCATGCATGCTAAAACGTTTGTCGAGACAGCTGGTGTTGATAAAAAATAATATACTTTTATCTGTGTTCTTAAAATTTTATTTTTTCAATGTACGCTGTGGCTTACATTGCCAGTCAATAGCTATTGAGAGTGATTAAATTAATTAGGAGCGCACTCTTTAGCACCACTAATAAAGACTAGTGAAGTGAGAAATAGACGTTAAATCACGCCCCTATTGTATTTAAACTAATTTAAAACGTTCCGATTCTTCAATGAGATTAAATTTAAAGTCGATAAAGGATTTATAGCAGAAACGAGCTTAAACAAAAACGTCTTAATATTTATCTGTATAAACGCTCAAAACCTATTATGAAGTCGGAACGAATCGCTTATCCGTTGACCAAATTAAGACAACTTTTGTGTTTCAGCATACCTAATGCTAATCGGATAGACCAGCGTGCAGAAAGGAAGTTGACGTATCAGTTATGGCTTTTTAAGATAGGTACGTCCTTCAATAACAAAGTACGAAGAAGAAAAGAATTCGCATATCGACCTGATAAGAGTAGCAGATTTTAAGCTACAGGAGGCAAACGGGCTTACCTGATGTTAAGTAATACCGCTGCCCTTGCTGCCCGCTGGTACCATGCTGGTCATTCAAACTGCCAGAAGGCTCGCAACCGCGCTGCCGACCTTTAAAGAATTAGTACTCTATTTTCTTGAAGGACCCTAAGTCGAATTGTACTACTTCAGTGGGTAGCTGGTTCCACGTTGCACGCGGAAAGAATTGCCCTGAGAAACGCTCAGTCTATTTTCACCTTTAAGTAATTGTAAAGTTTATCTATTATTTGTTTTATATGACTATATTTTTAACTTTCGTTTTAGAATTCCACATTCGAGTTCGTTCGTTTATAACATTCTTTTTAATGTTCGTTCAAGTAACATTTACGACAGACGAGCATATTTTATCTTGTCCCGCGCATTCTCTCAACTCAACTCTAGTGGAATACGACCCGCTCAATTCTGTTAAGCATTGCTTAATCCCAAAAGTAGGCCCATTACACACCTGACAGTTTCAAAATAAATAACAATAAAAATGTCATCAGTTTTCGCAGGTCTTATAACTTTGACGCAAATTTTTTCCATTATTATTCTATATTAGGCGTTCGGCAGCTTCGGTAACTTTGCCATGAGTGATTTTAAGTTTATCAATGTTGTACACATGAATTGGTTAGGATATAAAGAAATGTTTAATTCATTTTCTCCACATGCATAAAATTGTTGCATGTTAACAATCTGTATGCAAATTGTGCGGATTTTTTGGTCCGTGAGGTTTTTATAGTGGGGACGCTTTTCAGCTAACGCTCTTTGCAATAGACGATAAAAATGTGTTCTATATTACTCCGCAAAAATAAAAACACGACTAGTGGGTTGAATTTGTTCCCTTTCACATAAATATTAATGTTTAATAGTTTCTGAGTTCTCTCAGACTCAGTTTCCGCACTTAAAGAACGAAAAGAAAATGACAAAAAAAAAGAAAAAAAAATAAATTATCTGATTAGTTCGTAATGCGCAATGTCAGTCAGGCTGAGCCAGCCTTGCTCCTTCCAGAAGCACAGAAGTCTCTTGGACTCTTCGCAGACACGGACCACCACGGCCTGCTTCGAAGATTTTTGTACGTTCCACATTTTGACGAGATCGTTATGCTATTTGCACTATCGGACTAGAGGTCGATACTTGGTTTTACTCTCGCGAAACAATTATGATTTTTTTTTTCGTCAAAAAAAAAAGAAATATACATTAAATGATTCTAATTTCACATTTAATGCCAGTTCTCAAATCAATTAATTAAAATTTTCTTTTATTAAAATAATCTTTTAACATGTGAAATATTTATTATATTCATATAGAAGTATTTTGTTATTTGATAGAAATATAGGCTATTTCATGGCCATAAAAATGTGTCTTATTAATTTCAATGCATTCACATTTGTAGAAATATTGTATATTTTAAATTACAGATAAAATATGTAACTGTTTTATAGTCTCCAGAGAATATTATGCATATTCTATATTGTTAAAATGTAAGTAAACTTGGTGACATCCGTGGAGATAAACTGTTTGAACCACGAAGCTTTGTGATTTTCACGAAACTACCTAAATTGTTTGACTAAAGCATCTGGTGTTTTGTTGGCGTATGTATAGTTATATTATGTTATATGACGACGTTAGACGGTATAAAACTTTTTTTGTTGAGTCTCTATGCAAAAGACTCCGCATTCCGTTTTGTATTGCAGCCCGGCCTACAACGACCAATATTTAAGCCTTGACTTGATTAAACTATCGCAGATTATGATTAAAAGGAGTATTAAGAATATCCATAGCGCAAAATCACCTGCATTATGCGCATACCTCACATACACACCTTCACGTACTAACATTTACACTATAACACAAGACAGTCAAATTAGGTAACTTAGTTAAATATATTAAACAATTTTTCTTTGTTTCTTTCCTTTAATAAATTTTTGTAGTTTTTAGGTTAAATGTATTAGAAATTCCATCTCTAGCAATATTTTCAGTATAACTGATATTAATTATGAATATAAAAAATATAAAATATTAAAATCAATCATTTTGCACCTCAGTCACCCCGGTAAAAGTTTAATATAATAGTTTCTGAATTTATATATACCGCAGTTACATTTTGATATCAGGCACTATGTAAAGAAGTTAGTAGCTGATAAAAGTGTCAAAACACATTTGAATATACTTAAAGGAAAATAGATTTTTAAATAAATGGGAATTTTTAAGGTTCTCAATTTCGATACGAAATCGTATGAAAGTCTTACTCGCGACTTCCATCGGCTTATTTTTACATGACTTTCAAGATATATTTATTTAGTTAGTCACACTTCGTTGCCAAAAAAAAAAATTATAAGAGATGCAACTGGTGGCCTTATCGCTAACAAGCGATCTTTTCCAGACAACCACAGTAAGACAAAAAATAAAAATAGAAGCGCGTAACCAAATGTTATATAAAAATAATACATGAATTAACCTTGTCTGCACACCCGTAAGTTTATCGTGCGATAGAGTAGCTTTTGTACCATAAACTAAAGATTCAATGCATTTTACTGAATTCATAGTAAATGAATTCAGTAAATTTGTAACATTCATTAGAAATAAATACATGTGAATACTTGATTAATAGATTAACGAATTATCATGAAACAGATATACAAATCTGAGGTCCAGGTCTAAAAAGGCTGTAAAGCGCCAATTTTTTTATTTAGGTTAAGTATGTCAAACACCATTGGACATACAGGACACCCTGAGCGCTTAGTCTCGAAACTCACTCAAAATATTTCCATACTAAGAAATTATTACGCCACTGCGAAAGCTCCTCACATGACAAGAGATAGTATCATTTTGAACAATGACTGATAAATTATATTTGTATAAGGATTAGACGTGGAATTTTTGTTAATAATTTTCATAGTAAGTTTAATCGTTTATAAGTGTACATTATTATACCTATATGAACAAATGATATCTGATTTGAAATAAAAGTAAATTCTAAAATATTTCATCGTACACTGTACACTAAAACTAACCTACAGGCTACGAACTACCTTATTATATAATGAAGAGCCTACATATATAAAATTAAATATACATACATTCAAAATAGATAGCCGAATTATATTAAGTATAGCCGAACTTTTTGTGAGGTGATTAAGTTATTATTATACGTCGGTTATAAAATTATTTGCGAAGATTAAGCTTTTATAATGAAATTAATTTCCATTTTATGCTGTTCAACTGTTTATTTAATTTTAAATTGCTGAATCTTATATAACTATTGGGTAATTAAACATGGTTTTAAGTAGAGGATGTATTTGCTTAATTATTGCATAATCAAGGCCGTAGTTTCGATGCCCGGCTGTTCCAATGGACTTTCTATGTGCGAATTTTCCACTAGCTCGTATTGTGAAGGAAGGAACGTTCTAGGATTGTTTTATTGTATTAAAATCTAACTGAAAGTGAAAAATAGGTGCATAAAAAATCATTCACTAACTAGCTGATTTTGCTGGCTCTCCGACCCAAAACGTGTTTTGGCTTCCTATCCTTTTTTTTTTTTTTTTTTACCTGGGGAAACCCCATTACGGGCGCCCGCGCCTGGGCAAGTTGTTAAGTAGCGCGGGGAGTGTGGGGGTCAAGGCCGTAAAATACGATGACCCCATACCCACTAAAACCACCAGGGCCCACTGTTCGCTATGAGACGAGGGCGGGTAACAGCTAGGCCTTTTCACCGCGCCCCGTCTAGTTGGCTTCCTATCCTGGGCCAACTCCCGCCAATCCCTGGCTTAAATGATATTAATTAATAATAAACTATGCTATTTTCTATAAGTACCTACTGACCTTATATAAATAAATAAAAGGCAACACGTTTTTCAATAAATAAATAAATTCTGACTTCTGAGTTAAGAAATCTTAGTGAATGGTCAATGCAATCACTGGTAGGCCAATGATGTATAGGTGACTGACAGGTAACATGGCCTTATCAATTGATGGGCATGCATCCAATGACATAATAATCATCGTCACATTAGAAAGTCTCTGAGGGCTATTCCCTAATAAAATAAACTTTATCGGGGAAAAAAACATTCAGACTAAACAAAGAGTTGTATTTGTAATCTGTGTCTAATTTACGTGCCATATTTTCATCCTTGCTTTACCCCTGTTAGTTATTAAAGCAAAATGGGGAGTTGCATCAAAGCCTTTCCCTACTGGTTTGTAAATATTAAATGTCAAAAAGAATCAATAGTTCGCATTCACTGTATATATTATCCAAGTTGATTGCTGCTTTAAAATTCGCACTTCGCACAGAATGCTAATGAATACGTTGATCTGAAATTATCTTGAGCTCGGAATATGATTGGGAATTTACTGAAATATATCAACCATACTGTTATTGATTGTGATTGGTTCGTGGATAAATATTAGTCCACGCAAGGATAGATGCAGCCCGCATACATCGTTCGCTGGAATTTCGAATCGCTTCGTAACTAGTTAGCAAATCATTTAAACTTTTGATGAAAGCTCCGCTTTATTTAAGTAAGCTTGCAATTGTGTATTTGTTATTAACAGTTTATTACATAATGAAGGTATATTTTTTTGGTTACGTTTGTATTATATTTACAAGCGTCTCGTCAAACTTTCCCAACGATTATGTTATACATGTTAACAAATAGCACGTTCGGAACCAATCTACGGAGCTTCATTATAAATCTGGACAGCGGACGAATTTTCTCCGCCATAAAAACTGGAAGTTATTTATGATGATACCGCAATCTATACAAGAGCTTTTCTCTCTATTGAAGCCGGTGTTAAACGATTATCAGAATCTCTATGGAGATTACCAATATTCCGGAATAAAGGCTTTTTAAAAATGTATTTGGGTATAGCGTATTTTTCATTTACTGGGATTCATTGAAGCTATCGTAATTTCTTTGTCTTTCATATCCGAATGAAGTGGATTTTATTTGTTTTAAAGATAAGGTATTGTTAAATGTCTAATTCAGTTAAGTCCAGAAAGTCATACGGGCAATAAAAAGTATTTGTTGCAAGGATGACAAATTTGTTAACCGAACCAATTCAACTTAGGATGGTTCAAAAAACGAGTGTACCAATTCTTACAAGACTAACGCACTCGCGACATAACATACATTTTTAAAAGTCATAAAACTTGACAAGTAATTAATATATTTTTGGGTTTTTATTAGGTCTTTGGCGTTTTTCGTTATACGTACCAGAGTTTCAGGTGCTCATAAAATAGACATGTCAGGTTAAAAATTACAGACATTATTAAGAATTTTTAAAAGTGCAATTAGTAAGTTTTTAGAAGACGGACATAATGTAGATCATGTACATAAAGCAATTGTTTTTTTAGTCTTTGTGGTAAAATTCGACACCAAGTATTAGTATAAGTCTACGTACGTAAGAAGAACCCTATTAAAGTGAAAAGCTTCATTATGAACTAAAAAAATATTTGTTTAACTTACAATGGTATTAAAAATATTATTTACATTTGTTTACATTTGTTATATATTATTTACACAGACAATGGTAAATAAAGGAATCTTATCAAGAGAATTAGTATAATAAAACAAAACATTGAGGATGCAATCAATGTAATTTCGTATGTATACTTTTTTGTGGCTAGATTCGGTTATGGCCACAGAGTACTTAACTCTCGATCCCGATACCAATAATGAGTGTTTGTACCGCGCGATCTCAAGGTTGTGACATCACCGCTACGGATACTGAGATGACTATATCGAACTTCCATCAGTGTTGCCAGATGGTCTCGACGACGTACACCTAGACTAATTTGATTTCCCCCAGAAAAGCCCTAGCATGCCCTAAAAAAGGTGGCAAGGGCCACGGTGCGACTCTAAAAATAATAATAAATTATTCATAATATAAATACAGACTTTTCTTTATTATTTTCTTTTCTAATACTATTTTATTATTTCTAAATTAAAAAGGCACACACTCATATTTGTTAGTTTCAGTGTCTTAAGAAGTAGGTTAGTATAAGCTAATTCTTAAGACACTGAAACTATTTATTATTTATCTTGTTATATGATTAATATCTATAGACTAGTATTGTCTTTTTTTAACATAACTTTTTTCTTTAAATGCTTTTTTTAAATCTATAGACTAGAAAATAAGAAAACAATCGGTCAGAACTTGTAACTCTTGTAACTTGTGTCTCCTCATCCGTATCGCCACAAAGACAGGCAGCACTTTGTTTAATCCTGTATCTGTAAAGGTACGACAAGAATCCACCGTGACCTGTCAACATCTGGGTAATCAATCCCGTTGGCTTCATTTGTTTAAGTATCGAAAATGCCGAAACAACATTTAAAGAATAACTTAGTTATTACCGCTTTTTCACCGGTTCGATATCTGTGATTCCATTTTTCTATCGTGTTACCAGGTCCAACTATTGAGATGAGGTTTATTATTGCGTCTTGTGAGTTTTGTATTCGTGACCAAAACGAACTATATCACAAAAGCAATTAACAAAACATGCGCGATTCACTACAATACCTAAGCTACTATTATTAAAGCAATTTTGTACGAGTAAAGGCTAAGTTTTGATTTTAATACAGACGTCAGACACCCAATCGGAGGAACTATATTTTAACATGTGCCAAAACCAAATATGCATCAATTTGTATAGGCGGTTTTAAGAAATGAATGATAAATACTGATTGTCTGCTAAAGCCAGAATTTGGTTTCTCTACACCATTTGAAACTCGCTTATTTGCGGTTGATTTGCGGCATTCCTAATTGAAAGATAAACTTCCGAAGCCAAATTGGGTACTTCAATTATGAGCTTCATTGTACTCTTTGGTTACTCGCAACTACCAAACTAACACAAATAATAGCTTAGAATGCAAAAAAATAACAATGTTATAGTAATATGGTCCTCTCGCTAGAATGTGCAAATACTATAATTCTGTGTGTTCTGATGTTGACATTTTTCCCAATAGTATTTATGAATTTAAAAATATTATTCACGGCGAAGACTTGCAAGCTAAATTACTAATTTTAATTAATTAATTTTTTTTGTCATTAAGTTTAATATGTGTATGTGTGGTTGATATTTAGTGAAACAGCACTGAAGATGATACTAAAATGCTGTGTACATATGTAATTAGATTTCAGGTTTTCAAATGTTGTTAATAGTGTGTATTAACTGTAGGTATCTTATCGATCTGTTTTATTTTTGTACCAAAATGTAAAAAATAAAATAAAATAATAATGTATTCATCTTAAAGGCATATCAATTATTATCATATTATGGACATATTATACGTGGATATACGATATATCTTATATCTTTAAACGAGCAATTCTTGTATATATATAATTAATTTACATATATAATTGGAATGTCGGAATCGGTTCCAACGATTTTCATGAAATTTAGTATACGGGGGTTTTCGGGGGCGATAAATCGATCTAGCTAGGACTATATGATAGAAAATAACAGAAAGGTGACATCTATCGGCGAATAATAATAGTATTTTTTTTAATTTCTAAACGACACAACATCAGTAAAGCTATTCCAGCATACATATTCTATATTATTCATATTTCATCTTTATTAGTATGTAATTCGTACTTAAATATAATTTCCTAAAAATACAATTTATTAAAAAAAAATACCGAGCACAGCTCGCTCATCCAGGGACTAATATATAATTGCACCCGTTTCACCTTAACGTTTCACCACCTATTGCTTAAGAAATTTCTTGCCGCAGGTATTTCCTAACCGTTACAACTTTGACGAAAAAAGAAAAAATCACCTTAGAGGCCGCAACGTACTTGCAATTCTTGTGGTATTATATATGTATATGAGCGGCGGTACGTTAGCTATTCTATCTGCTCGTACATCATGTAACATAAATAATCATGAAAATCTTATGATATTAAAATCCACGACAGTGGTAAATATACTTGCATTACATCTACATATTATGTTAATAAACTGAATTAAACTCACCGATTACACAACTTCTGGAAGTGTAATAAATTAGCATATAGATATATTTAATTAAGTTCTATTTAGAAATATACGTACTACAAATTGACATGTGTGAACAATCTTTAAAGAATTTAATCATTGCTACTAAAGTTCTCGCTAGTGTGTTTATTTAGTTTATGATAGGCTTTTCCATAATTAACATAATTTTTCCGGACAATCATTATTACACGTTTTAATTCTTTAAGCCTTGAATTCGTATTAGTCCAAGGGAAAGAAAACAATTGTTTACTTCACGCTATGAGTCGCAGCAGCAAACTAAACTTTGATAAAAACAACATTTAACACAACATATATTTATGCTTCCTGTCTCTTCTTTATCAAAAAAGTTTCTTTACATGACATATAAACCGTAGGAGAATTATAACAATAAACGATCTTATCATTGGGATGAAATGGTTAAGTAAATATATGTCTTACATTTATTATTTGAACTGTTGTGATGTCATTTAATTAATACTAACTGTAAATATATAGACTATTTCCAGAAACAAATACACGTGATGTTGAATTTGTAAAATGAAAAATAAAATGATCTATGGTCAGAATATTCTTGCTAAACAAGATGGCTAAAATCTAAAATGAATTGAAAATTAATAAAAAAAATATTTATAAAGACAATAATATTGAATCAATGATAACGAAATAACTTGTTAAACTTAGAGCTTAATTAAAACAATACCCTAGAGACTCTTATCTATATACATGGGATTTATATAAAAAAAAAAATGCATGGCAGATATTTGATAGTAAAATTTGCACAGTGACCCTAAAATATAACCTTTATTAAATTGACCACAACGCCTACGCTGTCAAAATAAATTATCAATTAACCAAATATAAACAAATAATATAAGCTACTGATATTCTATAAATAGTGCCCTGCTTCATGCCTGCTTCGTATAAATTGGTTTCTGTCGCGTGTTCATGTGTCATTTCTTTATATCGAGTTGTGTCGTACACATCAAAATAAATAAACAATTAATTTAAAATTCGCTGTGAAAGATGCAAAGCCAACTTGAAAACAGTGGTCACAGTTATATGCAATGGATCGTGGCCTCAATAGGTAAATAGTTCAAGAACAGTTGAAGCTTTCTTCAGATATTTTCAAAATTTGGGTCATTCAAAATTTTCCTCCAACTTCATGTGTGATATTAAGAGCAGTTTTGGCCTAGTGGCTCCAGCGTGCGACTCTCATACCTGAGGTCGTAGGTTCGATCCCCGGCTGTGCACCAATGTCCTTGTATGTGCGCATTTAATATTTACTCGAAAGGTGAAGGAAAACATCGTGAGGAAATCGACTTGTGTTAAACCCAAAAAGTCGACGATGTGTGTCAGGCACTGGAGGCTGATCACCTACTTGCCTATTAGATTTAAACATTGATCATGAAACAGATTAAAAAATCTGAGGCCAAGACTTAAAGAGGGTGTAGAGCCACAGATTTTTTTTCATGTGTATATCTAAGAAATGTTATATATACTATTCTTTAATGGTGATCATTATTAAAGGCTGATTAACAGTTTATTATAATGCTTAAGCAAATAACCTTAAAGGAAATTGGAACAATTAAAAGGAGTGGCGGATAGTTTATTGCCAGTTCTTCTCTTCCGTTCTACAAAATTGAGAACTGGCAGTAAGTGTAAAATTAGAAGCATTTAATAAATATATTTCTTTTTTTGACAATCGATTGTACTTAATGTATTACTTAAGCTCTTAAAAAGCAGTAGTGGGTACATACTCTTTAAAATTATTTATGAATATTTGGTATTTATTCTTGACTCCTACTTCTTTTGTCTTATACTGGCGAACTCCTAAATTCATAATATTCTTGACTTTGTACGAATTTATTCGTGCTTAAAATTTCATTAAATTGCAATTTTATAATACATATAAAATATACGAGTATAATATACTCAGATAAGAATTTATATTATTACTGTCAATTACATGAAATTAAATCATTACATATTATACTGTAGTAGGGAATTCAAGATCACATGAACAATTGACGAATTTATACCAAAAAAATACAATCACTAGTTAATGTTACACTTTATATTACATTGCAAGGCGCAAAGCTGCATAAATATAAATGTCACCTAAGATGGGTTCATCAACAAGGTGGTTCCCTTGCCTTGTCTGAAACGTCCAAATTTCGCATTCGAAAATGACGACAAAGCTGAGTGCTTAGCCGTCAATGTAGTGTACCAGTGACCAATCTCGACCGCAGCGACCCTGCACACATTGAACGAAAGACGAGCGCAAAATCGCACTGCCCCTCCCTCTCGAGCCACTCCCTCCTATGCCGATCGCTGAGGTCAAAATTGTAATCAAGAGTTCACTGCCTCGAAATTTACCAGGTACAGACCTTAAACGAGGTCCTCTGATGCCACTCGCCCCATCTGATATACTTACTAATGACCAATATTCAATTACCTTCTCGATAAATGCATCAGATGGTGAGGCCATTGTAATTGGTACCAATCAACCAGGCAAGCCTCGTTACAATCTAAACACTTACCGCCCTATCAGCCGTCTCTACACACTGAGCTTGTTGAAGCCTGTTTGTATCATACAAATCTCTCGGTTGGGATTATCATGAACAGTTACTATTGAGCCCAAGCAAACAAACAAAAATGTTCTACGAATACACACATTTATAGACACAGTTATGAAAATCATAAGACATGAGTAACAGTCAGACATGGACTACCATCACTGTTTATTGTATAAATATGACGGTAATTAGAAATATATTATATATATATATATATATATATAAAATATAATAAACAGTATAGTTGTGAGAAGTTGTGTCGAGGGGATAATTTTTTTCTAGAAAAAATCTTGAATAATAAAAAAAAATTAAATAACGGTTACAAAACACCCGAAAACTCTCACAAAACAAATAAAATGAATAATTTATTTATTTAGTACAAAAACATAAATTGTTTTTAATATTGCGAGCATACGGTTCGTAAATAATAAAGCAAGATATTGAAGTCAGTATCAAACTTCTACTGGCATGGACCTGGCTTCCGTTTACGATGCAATTTCCCTTGATATTCAAAGTGAATACTCAAGTACGCTAGAATACCTTGACGTAGAAACATTGTCATAACCTCTCTTAAGTCTACTTTAAAATTGTTTAACTAAATTCTTTATAAACATTTTAAAACGACCTTATAAATACAAAAATATTTGATTCTTGCTTAATAATAACCCAAAAGTATTTCTTGATATATAAAATATTAATGTTTCATGTTTGTCACAGCTAATTTAGCAACACTGGCTTATGGCATGGAAGTTGGCTGGATTTCCCCAATGACCAAGATCCTTCAGTCTGAATCATCGCCAATGGGATATACTCTATCAGATAATGTTATATCGTGGGTAGCAAGCGTTCTCTGTATAGCTGGAAGCCTGGGAGTACTAATTTTTTCATACTTGGCTGACAAAATTGGAAGGAAGTGGGCTATCAAAGCATTATTAGTTCCACAAACGGTAATATCTGATTTATCTGGTGAATCTTTAAGATTTTCTTACTTTTTCTCCATTGAATATTATTTCAATGGAGAAATAGTAGTACATATCACCAATGAAATAAATGCTGCAAATACAATAAATTTTATACTATGGTTATATTTGTAAAATCATAAATTTTATTATTCTTTCAGATTTCTTTGAGTTTGAGGTTATTTTCTCCAACTGTAACGGCTCTCGTAATTGCTAGAATACTGGCAGGAATCACAGGTGGAGGTTGCTTTATTGTGATCCCAATGTATGTCAAAGAAATTAGCCAAGAAAGTCTAACGGGTGTTTTGGTATCTCAGCAAGTTTTATTTCAAAACGTTGGTATTTTGATAATGTACACTGTTGGGATTTACTTGGATTATTACTCTACACTATGGATTATGTCAGTTTTGCCGGTGGTCACTTTGTTACTGCTGTTAAAAGCCCCTGAATCACCGGCATTCTTGGTGAAAGAACAGAAGATCCATGTAAGAATAATATAAACGTAACTTCAGTAGTTCTTTATAATATTTTAAGTAACTGTAAACGCAATTAATTCCCTTTACAGGAAGCCTACAAAGTTGTAGCACTCCTTCGAGGTTTAGATAGCAATGACAAGAGAGTAGAAAATGAAGTAGAAAGTATGCAAAGACAAGATGATGAATTTAAAACAATGCCACAATTGAATCTTCTAACTATATGTAAGGATTTTTTTAATTGTATTATCTATATCTATTTGCCTGGAAGAGATCGCTTGTTAGCGATAAGGCCGCCCGTTGCATCCCTTGTAATTTATATATTTTGTATTATTTGTATTTCTTTAGCAACGAAGTGTAAATAAATAAATAAATATATCTTTATCTGTATTTATTATTTGATTTTTTACAGTTAAGGACGATGCATGGCGTAACGCCGTAATAATAACATTAATTTTTTTCACAATACAATCATTTAACGGAGCGCTGGCCATAGTGACTTTTGGTGTAACAATTTTGCAGTCAACTGGTGTGGAGTTCAATATTGATCCAGAATTCCAAGCCCTCAGTTTTCCTATCATCATGATTATAGCTTCTCTCCTACTAACAGTAGTGGTTGAGAAGTTTGGTAGAAAGGTAATTAAAATATTATTACTATTGAAACTTTAAGAATCTACTTTTGTATTTTATCCACATCTACTTATTGCTTACAGATATTGTTAATAGGCGCATTCACATTATCAGCTGTTGCATTACTATCACTTGCAATACCATTGCTATTAAGACTCTATGGAGGATCTATACCGAACTGGCTACCTATTGTATCTCTTATGACAACCGTTGCCATGTTTTACGGTGGTATTACACCTTTAACATACATTGTTACCACAGAGATGTTTGTGTTCCAGGTAAGAGTTTCATTCATTTTGTTTCAACTGTCTTTTTATGGCCGATTATTAACTGTATTTATTTTCAGATACGTGCCAAATTAATGGGCTTAGTCTGTTCGTATTGCTGGATTACATTTTTCATCCCCCTCACAATTTACACGCCAATTACAAATATCTTTGGTGCATACACGAGTTTCTTTATTTTTGGATTTGTTAATATAATAGGCTTAGTATTTACGATATTATACATCCCAGAGACAAAAGGAAAAAGTGAGGAGGAGATCAGATCTGCGATAGTAGGCCGAAGAAGAAAAGATGATTCTATATGAAATTGAGTTAAACGTGATTTATGTGACCGCTATCCTATTAGGAATGTTAAGAAAATTCGGCTAACGATTCATTAGAACGATGTGGATAAGTGCCGTGGATATAAATGCAGTGTTGGTATTAAACGTTGAGATGGTCCATATATACACTTCAATAAAAATGAACTGAGTGAAATGACTGATTTGAATTTATTAAAAAAATAAAAAGTTTTTTCTGTGTGTTTCATTTTCTATTTCGTTAAATACAAAGTATAATTCGATAACCTTATACATGATGAAAACACATTGTTTTGTGAGAAAATAGTTCTATCTTATTAAATTAATTGTTTGTTTCATGAATTGAAAATTTTCCTTGTTTTATGTAAATCATTTAGAAACTTCTTGAATTTCTCCTCAGCTTTATAGCTTTGGCCATGTCGTAAACTTGTGAAGGCTTCGTTCAAGAAAGTTTTTGACTGAAATAATTTTTGTCACAAAATATTAGTAATAACTTATAAATAAAAATTACTTTATTTAACTGAAAGTTACTTGAGAACTAATTTGGCTAGTTAAATAAATAATTAAATGGTTTTTTTGCTGTTTGTTTGTTAACACCTCTCACTACCTTTTTTAATTATTCCATATTTATATACATATAGTACTTACAAAATTTATAAATTGCATGGGTTTTATACTGACAATAGTCAATTGATTTAAGAAATATAAAACTAAAGAGACAGAATGGTTTATTGTTTACCTAGTCTCAGAATATCAGAGAGTCTTGTATCAGTCGAGCCCCACATACCCCACCTACTTTTAAGGGTAGGGAAAATACATTTCCACATATAAAAAAAGTGCAAAAATTACAATAAGATTATAAATATATTGTTCGGTTTTCAGACCCCTGGAAAATAATCTTTTATATTTAGCGATGCTAATATCTCTTAGTTTATATTCACTGAATGGTGAAGCTTGATGGTTAACCAGGTCGTAGGGCACTTCAAAGTTAATCAAACGTAAAATAATTGCTCGCGTTGTCCTCTTTCGCACCCCTTAGTTTACTTTAATCATTCGCCTGTGATCTAATAAGCATTAATAAAGCAAATAAAATTTATACTATTTTTATGACACCTAAGAAATAATTTTACACAAAAAGACTTTTGATAGTGTACAAGTACAAATATATCGACATATTTAACTTTTTTTTGATTTTGATTTAATTTATCTTAAATATTTTTTTACTGAATTTAATTATTAAGAAATAAATTGTAAATAATTAAATTTAGTTTCTTCGGAACCTTAATATGTGTGTGTATTAAACTGAGATGGCTGTTTTGAATATAGTCAGGGATCACTCTTCTATGTCTAGTAATACGAAACAATTTTGTCTTAGAAATGCCTATTTTAACACAATATTTTCTGCACCATACAAGCATATGTATACATACAAATTTTAATGCAGGACCCAGACTTGACCTTGGTTTTAAAAACACGCTTTGACACAAACCTTACATAACAGGTTTGATTCGTTGTAATTGATAAACAAACAATTTGTTGATATTCTATTTGTAGAAATCTATATATATAAAAGAAAGTCGTGTTAGTTACACCACTTATAACTCAAGAACGAAAGAACAGATTTGAGTGAAAATTGGTATGGAGGTAGCTTAGAGCCAGGAGACGGACATAGGATACTTTTTATCCCGTTCGACAGCGTTCCCGTGGGACTTGACATGAAACGTCAGTCACTATAAAAAGTGGTATAACAAATAAGAATCAGACTTGGAATAATAAAACGCAAATGATAGCTATGTAATTGACGTATAATGACAGCTATGTAATGACGTATATATGACAATTTGATATTTGTAAGAAATCAATATTCAAAATATTTCTATTAAATAAATACGTTTAATTATTTTTACAATTTACAATTTAATTATAATGATAGTGCTATTGCCCATTCGTATAAACAGTGAAGAGAACTATAAAACTCGGTATTGTCGTATGTATACAGTTCATCCAAAGAATGATGAATGTTTCTATTTGTTGTTGTTGTCGAATGACGCATTTAATCGAGTATTGGAACGGGAACGTGAATATGATCACCAGGAATTAGATTTAGTAGTTCAAACGAATGTACCCCTGTTGAAATACCAACAAAAGGAAGTTTATGATACTTTAATGAAGGCAAACGATGATGAAAATGGTGGTTTATATTTCCTAGATGCCCTTGGTGGAACTGGCAAGACATTCCTCATGTCATTAGTTTTAGCAACTGTTCGGGCGAGATCCAACATAGCGGTTGCAGTTGCTTCTTCTGAAATAGCAGCCACATTGTTAGAAGGATGCCGTACGGCTCATTCAGAATTAAAATTACCGTTAAATCTTCAAACTATTGGAGAACCAACGTGTAATATTGCAAAACACTCAGCAATGGCCAAAGTTTTAGCGGCATCGAAAATCATCATCTGGGACGAATGCACAATGGCGCATAAACGTGCATTGGAAGCACTTAACCGAACATTAAAAGATTTACGCAATGAATCGAGATGTTTTGGAGGAGCAATGATTTTACTGTCTGGCGATTTCCGCCAAATACTGCCAGTAATTCCAAGATCTACGGCTGTCGACGAAAAACGCTTGCCTCAAATCGTCAAATCTATGGCGCTATGTGACGAAACTGCAGCTGACAACAAACATGAGAGTTACATTGCTTACTGATAAAAAAGAAGAAAAAGAATAAAGATGTAGATGACCTGAACTACATAATGGTATGCGTTTGGTGGTTAGAAAATTGAAGAACAATGTAATTTACGCTACGATAATGATAGGAAAATTCAAAGGTGAGGAAGTTCTTATTCCGAGGATCCCGATGATCCCAACCGATATGCCGTTTGAATTTAAAAGACTTCAATTTCCGATACGTCTTGCATTTGCCATGACCATCAACAAATCACAAGGCCAATCCTTAAAAGTTTGTGGTTTAAATCTAGAACATTCATGTTTTTCCCATGGTCAATTATACGTGGCATGTTCACGGGTCGGAAGACCATCAGCGTTGTTTGTTTTTGCGCCTGATAATAAAACAAAAAATGAAAAAATGTGTATCACAAGGTACTTAAGTGAAGAGCAACCTATGTACTAAAATACAGAAATAATAATGAATGATTAATGTAGGTATTTAATTTTTTTGTATTTTTTCCAATAAAAAAACCCAAACTGCTTATTTATTGCCATTAAGGCGGAACAAAGTTCGCCGGGTCAGCTAGTTACAAAATATTTTAAATGTTATAAAATATTTTGTAATTTCTGACTTAATTCTCAACTCGTGAAATTTTATCAACATTTTTGACATTATTCTCAATTACTCGGAAAACAATCATAATATTAATTTAATAAATTATATACTTGAAGAAAAAAGCGTACCAATTCTTAAAAGGCTGGCAACGCAAATCCTTCTGGCGTTGAGAGTGTCCATGGGCATTTAACACTTAACATCAGGTGTGCCTTTGCCCCCTGTTCTATGAAAAAAACGTTATCATTCCTATCGAAGTTGTCAAATTCAAGGTTACATACTTTGTATTAATAAATTTATAAGATATTATTTTATTACTACTCCTTTTATATTTTATTTAACAGTTTGGACATAATTTTTTTTATGGGGCAACGAACAGAAGATTTAGCTGATAATATTTTGAGAGAATTTCAGGTAGGCCAATTTTTAGATATAAGTCATACCGCCGAAAATGGTCAAACACACAAGTCAACAATACCACTTAAATTCACCATTAATGAAGCAAAAAATAGATTCTTTTAAACACTGTATGTTAAATACGTGTTTAGTAAGTAATGTGTTTGTAAAAATCAGTCCAGTTTGTTAGTTTGTAACGAATATACCCATAACCGATTCAAATATCTTCCAAAGTTTTACAAAGGATTACATTATTTTTAGCACTAAAGAATATGTTTGTTCCAATATATTAAAAAATATAAAAACCATGGGCTGCTAATGAGTATTAAAATTTAACAGAGTATTTGTATTATTATTGTTATTACCTTAAATGTTGCCTTTAATGTTCTATCGAACAACATGAACTTCATATTCAATATCATTAATCAATTTTCAAGTAGTTATATGTGAACTCGGTTCAGGTACGTGTATTACTAACTGCAAACTAACAGTCTATAGGCAACTTTATCGAAGGTACTATCGACAAATTAATTTTAGTTTCCAAGCAGAACAGTTGGCAACATCGTAGTTTAATAATGCAGGTATCATCTAGTCTAGTAACTGTTTATAATGAAGACTTAAGTGATTTTCTAAGCCAATAGGCATAATGAACGCGGACGCGAGAAGCGATGTGAATAGTTTTAAGGACAGAAAACCAGTGGCGGAAGCTTTTAAGTTCTCGCCCTTGATATATTATTGACGATCATAAGATCATATTTTATTACCAATTTTTAGAGAAACAGGCAATTGAAACAGACCCAAGTTTTAAAAAATTTGTTTATTTTTAAAGTAGTATTTCTATGAAACTGATTAATCTATTTATATTCTATTTTATTTATGAATTAAGGACGATACGTAACATTTTTTGCGCTTCAATTTATAACATAAATGAATGAATCGCAAACTGTAAGCGAAAAAGTCTAAGATGGACCATTTCGAGTATTTTTTTAAAATTCAATTATTTAAATGTTTTTATGGAGTGAAACGTTACAATATTGTAAAAAATAAATCTCAATATTAATCAATGAATCATTATTATCTCAAATTATATAATAACATCCAATAGACGTTCTTTATTCTCCTTAACATTATTACGACTGCTTATCGCCATGCTTATATCGTGGTTACATACTTAAACATTAATTTAAAAAATCTAGTTTTGGAATCGAAATAATAGATTAAATGTAGATTGTAATAATCACAATATTTTTAAATAGAAATAGTTTATTGTAGTATATACATTAGTGTTGTAATAGTTAACTACAATATAATAAAATCGAATCGGCAAGTAGGTGATCAGCCTCCTATGCCTGACGCACAGCGTCGAGTTTTTGGATCTAAGGCAGGCCTCACCGTTACTGCGAATGTTACATGCGCACATAGAAAAAAAACATATGTGCAATTCACACATGGTAGAAGTGAAACCTTCAAAAACATTTTTTTTATTATTAATCATATATAAATTAATCATTTTCCATTATCTAAATGTGTGTGTTCTTTTAAAACAGTATATTTTAATGATAAATTTTAATTTATAAGTTTAATATAAATTTTTAATTTGGGAAAAACTAAAACATCGAAAGTTTGAAATTCGATCAAATGAAAAAGCGGCAGTAAAGAGAGGCTGTATAATGCCTGCTATCTCATTTTCTCCCACGTTAAATCATATGATGAATTGATGTTTCTGTCTCTCTTTACCGCTGCATCCGGTTTGAAATCACGACGATTCGAAAGAAGTTTATCTATCTCATTTTCTCCCACGTTAAATCATATGAATTAATGTTTCTGTCTCTTTTTACTGTCGCTTTTTCGTTGCATCCGGTTTGAAATCACAACGATTCTAAAGAAGTTTCACTTCAAAAAGTCTATTGTTGCACAGCCGAGGATCGAACATACGATTTTAGGAATTGAAGTCAACACTGCTGGCCTGTAGATCTGTAGACCATTAGTTATCCAGTTTCCAAGTTCCCTAATTTGTGTTTTTTGCAATAAATAATATATTTTTTTTAATTTATGAGCCCCGTTTAAGAAGAAATAGTTAGCATGCTTTCACTTTTACTTTACACAGATGTGGAAATAAATTTAAAGAATATATTATCCAACAAAAAAATATAAAAATCGTCACAAAACGACGTATATTTATCTTATAAAGAAATTCAAATGAGTATCATTGTACGCGACGGAAATAAACCCAGCCTTTATGAAACAGTAACATGATACAGAATTTTTCCTTTCCTGTTTACTTCTTATTCTAATGTGTGATTCAAAAATGAATATAATATGTAAAAATGGAGATGTAAAACCTTCTGCGCAAGTTAGTCAAATGCTAGAACTTTGTTTTGAATTGATATTTAAATTGATGTATATGTCGTAGCCAACTGGCTTAATAAGCCGTTTAATTAACAGTCTTGACTCTTAACTAAACCGCCGTTTAACTAGCGGCCTGAAAGATATTCAGTCGTAACATTTGTTAGCGTTAACAACATTAAATAAACTGGCCCGATACGCTTAGGCCATTCGTACGATTCAATGACCGCATGACAGAAATAAAAGATATGAAACACACGACATAAGAAATATTTCTTTACAAATTGAATTTCTAGAATCAGTCACAACTAAATTTACATTATTATTGTCACTAGACTCGTCCATTGTACTGTCTGTTTTTTATTTAAATTTGGAAAACACCATCAAAATTGTTGTTAGCTGACGCCATATTGGCAGTTTGAAGAGTTTCGTTTCGAGTTTGAGAGTGGCAGAAAGTGGAATTAAATTTAAATTAACAGTCAATAGGCTAGTCAAGTAATAAAACATCATCGATCCATGTCATTTGCCTATCTGTTAGATCATCTGGCTAAATACCTTTTAGGCCGTTAGTTAAGAGGCTAGGCTATTAATATAACGGATTATTAAGCTAGTTAGCTTCGACATATATTTTTTTATTTAACATGTGATTATTATCATAATTAAACATTTTGACCTAATCTTACCCTCTTCATAAATAAAACAAGTCTGATTGCACCGGTTAATTAACTAACGAAAGTACTCTGACAAAACTGAATTACTTACTTAGACAAAAGTGAATGTTAAAGTAACGGAATAGAATAGAATAGAATATTTATTTGCAAGAACATGATACAATAATGTTTTGGTGATACAATCTAATGTTCGCATATTCTTATTCACATACAATGGCGTGCAAATTTGTCTTAAATTGAATTTAACATAGATATTATATATTATGAGTCATAACATAGTCAATCCTTGTAATATTTTATCACTAATAAATACAATTAAACCCAAATATATTATAATATAAACAAATATGAGGTCATAAAATTTTCTGACGGCCTCAATCAGATAGTATTTTTACATAGTCATAATTATTAATACATAGGCATACTTAATTACTTATAATAACACTTTGAATTAAACAAATTTTAATTACCGCGGTCGTCATGTCAAATTGATATAACTATTCGTAGTCAAAAGAGAAAATAATTAACATTCATTCAATAATTTTAATTACAAACCGTCATAAACGTGCTTTCATTTTCATTTTTCATCGGTATGACGCGAATTTTTGTAACGAGCTACCGCGTCCCAAGCAAAATATTCTATTAAAATTGTATAAACCAGTGAAGCAAAAATAACGCGTCTAGGTCGCTCCCACACAGATTTTCACATACGATTCAACGCGTATTGAAACTATTTGTGGACATGCAAAAACGAATTTGCATAGTTTTTAACACAGTTTCGGTTCAAGCTTTTTTGCGTTAGCGTAAAATCTGTGAAAATGTTTAATCACACAAGCAGCTCCATCAAAAGAACGAGTTACGAAACACGAAATTCAAAGCCGAGATGTAAGTACCAAACTATCTACATGTACAACTATCAGGAATTCTTATTGAAAATCCTGTCTGTAATAGGAAAAAAGTAGAAACAAAAAAGTGTTTTTTCTGTACAGACATTAGAAACTATATACAATGATTGAATGATGAAGGTACTTTGTTTCTAGGGAGCATTGTTGTGCTGTTGATTAGTATGAGTATTTCCGCGTTTTTTCTAGTTCATTGTCACGAAGCTGATACAAAAATAACAGCGCGGAGCGTGGAGCATGGTAGGAGAGATATCAACAATAATACATTTATTTTAAATTATACGTGTTTCTAATAAAACAATTTATTTAAATGAATTTATGAATTTATATAAAAATCTTTTTAATTGATTATTGATTTGATTGATAAAAAAAGTTTTTTTTAACTATAGTTATATTGTATACTATAGTATTGGTGTTTAAATAATTAATTTATGTTTATGAGTTGTTGGAAAAAAACTCCGCTTTAAAATCGGCGTTTTTTGTTCAATTAGTGCATTTTTTGTTGTAGCGAGAATCTGTCTGTATCCCGTACTCTACAACGCCATATAGAAATCAAATTTCAAGAGGCGACTGGACGAGCTTATTCAAACTAAAAACGATTGACTTATAAGACACATTTGACTGATGACTTACAAACAGTGAATACATAAATTCATATACATAATCCTTTATTGTTTGCATTGTATGTTTGCATTTCGAAACTCTGCTTTACTGCGAGAGAGTTTTAAAATTTAAGAGTTTTAAGAGAGTTTTGAGAGTTGAAGGCGCGAAAAGAGAATTTCACATCAATCAACCTTGTTTTACTTAAGTGCACTACTGTGTCCGGTCGGAGCAAAAATATTTGTCTTTTTTACTCACTATTAAGACTGTCTTATTGTTTATCCTTGAATTCCCATGATAAGTATAAAACATTTTAGCTACACTGAAACTTCTGTTTCCGTTCTGCATTTTTGCTGTGACAATTTGGTTTGTAAAAGGTCCTAAATTAAAAAAAACTAATATATTGTAAATATAAATAGAACCTATTGTTTTATTTAAAACATATAAATACATTTTAAACGTTGGGTCCCTGTGGCATTTGAATTTGTTCTGTCTTATGTGCAGGAAATTCTTGTATTAAATACATGAGTTGGACCTGCCATGCCAATATGAGAAGTATTTATCAATTCACTCAAAGAACATTTCAAATTATCTACGAATTTTCATGTCCAATTGGCAAACGTCTGATTTAATGATTCACGGATAAACCAATATGTCATTTAATAGTTTATGCAAGTAATACATATGTAATTAATTTATCTAACTAATCCATAATTGCTAAAAATACCTGAAAACATTAAGTATTATAAAGAATATAGCATATTCACGTAAGCATTCTAAAATATTAAAAAAAAAAATAATGCGCACAGAAACCTGTTTCAAATATTAGGAAATTCGTAAAATATCTCGCAACTCTAGGTATGAATAAAATGTCGTTGTTTCAGCTCTGAGTTGAAATCTTCGCTACATAACTTAAGTTAGGGATTTCAGAAAATGCCAGTAGAATTGTACGCCTTTCCCGCTTATATATTAAATTCTATGGTTTCTATTGCTTTGTAGTTGGTGTAAATGGAATCCCAAATATTTGGTGTTTTCCCAATTTGGACGGAATTAAACCTACTGCTAATTCGTGTCAAAGACACAGAATAAAGTAGATTCCGTTGTCGTTGAATGCGACACGCGTATTTTAATTCGACTTTTTGTTGGTGTACTATCCGTGTACAAATAGCAACTACGTTTAGATATATTGGTGCTGTTTTGTCTACCGCAAAACCTGGGTTTGAATTGAGATCACTTGAACTCCCGTTCTGCATTTAATTAAAATACAAGTTATTTGTCTTATTAAAACCGAGCAAAGATTCATTACCTATAGTTTCTCTCTCTCTATATACATAATCAAGCCTCTATGAATAAGATTTAGTTCATGTGAAGTTACTACATACGAAATTCACTATGTGCTCTCTGAATCGTCACTAAACTCGGTCAAGTTATTTGAATTCAAAATGGGTGTTTTAAAATAATTTTATTGTTTAATCAGTGTCTTAATTTATAATCATGTTACGTATATATCAAGAGATTCACATCTATAAACAATGACAAACAAATATAAAAGGTAAACAAGTACACTTAGGAACGTCAAAAAAATTAAATTAATTGTGAATTTACATTAACTGCCAGTTCTCGAATCAAGGGCGTAGAACGGAAGAGAAAAACTGGCAACAAACTCTCCGCCACGATTTTTAAATCAACCACTACACCATGGCCCAAATGACATCTTGAGTAATCAAGAATAATAAAATAAATTAAAAACAAAGATTGGTCCTCTATCAGCAAAAAGCATGGAGGCATGGTGAAATCGAAAAACGCATTATATACTCGTCGGAACAACACGCAAATACGTAGTAGTCCATTAGGTCACACATTATTTCAACAAAACATACATGGTCATTTTATAGTGTACGGAATGCATAACTGGAATGCATACACTGCATGGAGAGGAATCACTTTGCGGCTTACCGCTGACCGCCTATTCCATTAATGTTTCACGTAATTCTTCAATATCCTAATAATACCTACTAGTAGTCTATTGGAAAATTAAAAATGTCCGTAAGCTCAGTGTCTGGACCTCATGTCTATGGGGAGAGGCCATGCTAATAGGCGATAGTATTTACTTTTGAAAATAAGTCCTTGTACAAACATGTTCCTTTTACAGCACCCCATATTCATCATCATTCAGCACGGCATGTTCCTGTGTTTATTTACAAATATACATTTTATTTACAATTTTCTTAAACCACATAGTAGAAATAAAAATCATTCAAAATGAATACAAGGAAAATTAAAACAATTTAAAAAGCTTGGTCTTGCTGTACTGCGATAATTATTCGTTGAGGGAGGGAAGCACCAGCTTTGTGGTCACCGGATAGATAGATACTATCTATCAGATGCCAACTTAACTCTTAAATAAGCGGCAGTAGGATCAAACAAACAAACACTGTTATAGGAACAGTGAGGCTATAGAGTCTGACTGTTTGTTTTAATATCGTTAAATTATCGTTATGTTTGTTAGGTTCAGTAACGTAAGTATGTCAAATTACATTAATGCGTAAAAACTTAGTAAATAAACATACATCGTGTACTAAAATATAATAAAATAACCCATAATATTGTTATAATATATTGCTATGGTTACAGTACGGAAAAGTAATTAAAACAGAATATGTATGCACATATTGCGAAACTATATGTTGTAGTATAATTTTTAAGTTCATTTCATGTATATGAAATTGTTAATAAATAATCAATTTGTATCACTCAACCGCTAATAATAATAATTGCCCATTGATTTTTGTATTTGATACTTATTATTATCATATTTTAATATTGCTATTGTTCTGTCTACCTAGGGCTGTTCATCTAATGACAGAGAAACAATAGAAACACAATAATCCCGTGGAAATTAGAGCGATAAGAAGGATGTGTGCATTGCGTCATAGGATATCTAATAGTGAGATAAGTGAGCAGGATGAGTATACGAAATGGGATGGTAGGCCATGTGGTCTCTATCTACCCTTTCGAAAAAGGCAATGAAAATAAATAAAAATGAATAATAATAAATTGTTTAAACCAAAGCTAAAATTAGCGCTAGTAGGGTTGCAAAACTGTATTAACAAAAGACTATCTTGACTTATTGAAGAATTAAAGTGACACTTATGTAATGGGACATTATCGGAAACGAGAATGCTAAGACACAGTTTATGAGAGTCGTAAAAACTAAAGGTCTCATTTTGGCTTCAATTGTGCGATGATTGCTTACATTTTGTTTACGCCTCTAATTATTAACTAAATATACATATAACTAGTCTAAAAACACTGTTACAAAAAACTTTTTTTTTAACTTTCTAATTATTTTATTTATACCAAGTATATTAATTAAAAACTTATTTCAATTCTGCGCCATTTCACATATTTTTTCGTATTCGTTATTAAATTATAATATGAAATGTAGTGTGAAAGTGAGTATGGAGCCGTCGGTCCAATTCAAGACACTTCAAAAGCTTTATCAGCTGTATGTTTGTATATCTTACTATCAACATATACAACATCACTTCGCCTCTCGAAGACCAGGAATCGAGCCAGTCGCGTGCTGCTGGAACTAGAAAGCTGTTACTGCTGTTTAAGCCAGAATTCGTCGAAACCCCATTAGGAAGCAAAAAATTTTATCCCGAGAATAGAAGATTCCTGCTAGGACTCTGTCGCGTATCAAAAAACAAGACATGAGGTTCAGCGCTTATCTTCGATACACGCGACATGCCTAGAATCAATCTTTACAATTAAAAGAGAGTGGATCGATCAAAACGCCTTGTGTCGCATACGTCACATACGCAGCTGAAAAACATAGACATATCCTCTTTACCGATAAAAAAAATCACAATTGAAGAACATTTATTGTAGATAAGCAAAATGATAAAGTTTACGCTCACAGTTCTGAAGAAGCTGCTTAATAAGTGGTTGGAAAGGTCACCAAACTATATTTTTGTTAACAAGGAGTGTGACGTGTGTACGCCAGTGTGTGTGTGCCAATGTGTACATATCAAGTATCAGTCTTGGATCAAGTTGTGAAACCTCAGAGCAATAAGCTTTTTAAATATATACCAGGGACTTCCTAACAGGATTTTGCACCTTTTGCACCACAAGGCACGCACTAAGTAAGCCTGGCTTGAAACCAACGTTCCGGACTTTATAACAGATGAAGACGCCCTTTTACTATCCCAGACCAAAATTTCCCTTGGAAACGGTGCGTTTTTGGCCAAACTGATTAAAAGCCTGTATAAAGCCAAAGGTGGCACTTTCGAATATAATGTGATTTTATATTTTTTGCTAAGATTTAATACTAATAAACATGCAGCTATATTTTTAAGCTATTGCATAGATTTTTTCGCGGACCTTGAGCGTGGAATCGTGGAACCGAATCCAGAAATTCCGTAACGAAAAAAACCTAACACCCCCCAACCCGACCGGCACAGTGGTGATACTTTTTAGACACGAGACAGACTATATAGGCTTGTTACTCTGAGTCTGGTAGATTGAATTAATGTCAAAGAAAAAAAAATAAACAATTATAATTGCATAGGTTGATAAAAAATGCTATGCAATAGCTTTTTTTATCAGCAGTCCCCGAGTGCCTCACGTTTCTTTTTTATAAGTATAGTAATGTTATATACATTACTTCATTTAAAAAAAAGCATTTTTGTTTGTAACAGAACTTGGGTCTTGAAGGCTGGTAACATAACTCTAGGCTCGACTTTTTAAATAAAAGTATTATAAAACTCAGAGCTGATAAAATTTTATTATAGGTACTAATGTTATAATTCTATCTAATCAAATTACCTCCGTGATGAAATTGTGAAAAGCGAGAGGGTTTTGGAAAAATCACTGGTCCCAAAATCTTTATTATGTTCTCTCAACATCTTTTTCTACAAAAGTTGGCATACTTTGTTTAAGATATCTATTGTCTTTAAAGACATTTCACTTGAGGTGCAAGTTATAAGAACATTTTTAAGTTTTTTTGAAAAAACAAAAGTGTTTTACAACGATGAAAGGTTATTAGTTTTGTAATGATTATTGTATTTATTAGTGTTTAGTTATTTCATTCGACACAAGATAAATTATTCGGTATATTTTTTTTAATCACTTATCTAGCCATGTTGTGAACACTTACTCTCACTGACACACTGGGCTTGGATACCCAAAACGTCACGGGCTTCAAAAAAATCAGTTTATTTGGTATGAAATGTATTTTTTTTATATAACAGGGGGCAAACGGGCAGGACGCTCACATTATGTTAAGTGATACCGCCGCCCATGGACACTCGATGCTAGAGGGCTCGCGAGTGCGATGGCCTTTTAAGAATTTGTACGCTCTTTTCTTCAAGGACCCTAAGTCAAATTTGTTCGGAAATACTTCAGTGGGCAGCGGGTTCCACAAAGTGCTGGTGCGCGGCAAAAACTGCCTTAAAAGCGCAGCTATCTATATGGCTATCTATATTATATACAGATATATGGTATAGAAATCTATACCATATATCTATACAGTCCTCCAATTTCGGAGGGCAAGGAAAGTTGCAATTGATAGTAAAGTTTTAAGGACAGATTTCACTATAAAGTAAAAAAGTCTAATACTTCAGACCACACAAAGGATTTATCACGAGCGTGTAAAGGTGCGCTTGTTATCGCGGTCTGTTCTTTAGATACGACTTGAGTCGTTATTTGAGGGCAGCTATTATTTTAAATTATTCGCTTTATCCGGTTATTGTTAGGGCTATCTTTTATAAAACATTTATTTATAAGTATACAAATTTTGATTAATATTGCCAAGTGGCAATCGGTCTGCCATATTTAGGTAATGATGAACATCATGAACGTCAATATTGAAAAAAAATCCAAGTATTAAGTATATTGTCTATTTTAATTGGTATCGTAAGTCTTGGTGTACGTGAAACTAAGTTTAGTTTTAATTTTTTTTCGTGTTAGAAGTTTATTGTCAACAATTGTAAATTAAAGTAAAATAAATAAGTAAATAGAAAAGTAATCATAATAATTTATTAAAAAATAAATTAAATAAAAGAATTAAAGTAATGAGTACGTACACTAACAGGTATTATTAAGTATTGGTAAGGGTTGTATGTTATTTACATGTATAATTTATGTATGCTTTTCACAATATTTATACTTAAATACTTGATTCAATACAATCTATCCAATCCAATACAATACTTATATAATGTAACATATATAAAAATAACAGTAAAATGAAACAATGTTGCCCTGGTTGAGTTTATTGAATATCCATAAACTTGAACTAATATAATTACCTTATAAAATATTATAAATAAAAGTTTACTAATAACAGTTAATAAGACTTTATCTTACGTTTAAATTTAATTTGTCGAGTAATGTTACTACTTAGTACTTGTTGTGTTTTGTTAAGTTTGATACAGTTCAATTAGTGAAACATACCTCAAATAAGTTTAGAGTAAGTTGGTTGTTCAGAAATAATTCTACATAATAATGTCATTATTAAGATTAAACATGTCACAAGGGCTCGTAAAGTGGACAGTGTTTATTCATTATAATTACATACTCCGACCTCTGTTTAGAAAGTTTTTGTAATATCATTTTTACGGCTTCACATCTCATTATCTTTAAGTGGAACGCTTTTCATCGTGAAATTGCTGGGCTTCTGGGCAACGTATCATTGTTTTTTTAATTGTTGACATTGATAAAAATAAGCGTTATATCGGAAATCGTCAATACGTCAACGTACGTATTTGCGTGTTGTTCTCACGAGTATGTAAGTGTGTGCTCCTATTTCACCATGCCTCCTGCGGATAGAGCACAAATCTATGTTTTTAATTTAATTCATTATTCAGTTGTTACTCAAGATGTCATATGGAACATGGTGTAATGGTTGCAGCTCCTTACAAACATTGTGTAAAAAAAATTTGGCGATTAAAAAGATTGGCGGAGAGTTTATTGCCAGTTCTTCTCTTCCGTTCTACGCCCTTGATTTGAGAACTGGCAGTAAATGTAAAATTAGATTCATTTAATATTTCTTTTTTTGACGTTCATAAATGTACTGTTACTTATATGAATAAATGAATTTTGACTTAGACTTTGACTGTACTTCTGTACACATATTATTCACACATTGTATATACTTGAAAACGAAATGAATCTTCTTATAAAAATATTATACGTTTATTTACTATTATTTTTAAGGGGTTCACTTACGATTATGTAAATCTGCGTACGTTATTACGTTGACGAATTCTTCACCGGCTTCCTACCGCCACTGGTTTTCAGCTACGTCACCTCCTTCTCCACTTCCCGCGAGAGAACACATGGATCCAGCTATTACCAGTAACGGAATGTATTACACAATTTTGACGAGACTGGTGTCGACACGATTGTATTTTTTTTTGTTATACGACCCACTTACCGGATTACTCCGAAACGAGAAACTTCCAGGGCCACCTGTTAAGGGTTTTTCCATTACATAAAAACGTCGTCTAGGCAACCATAGGTTCTAACTTTGCAAAAGATAAAACAAAACAACCTTTCCTGTAAGGTTAAGCTCCAAATTTACTTGTTTCGCCTTTATTAAAGCTAATACAAAGATCAAATAAGAATGTTATATCATGAATTTTTTATGGCAAATGTACCTACAATAAATCATATGTTTATTAACCATTAAATCTTTAGGGTATTTCTGTTAAATATATTTCTTAACAGTCATAGAATTTTATTGACATAATTACGTATTACAAATGTGTTATTTCAATGTTTTTTATGATATTTTGCGAGACTGACATGCGTACTATAAATTGTATATAAAAATGCTCTCGCTATTAAAATACACTATCATGTCAAACTGAGTTCAACAGAAAATGAAAAAATGCCCTCAAGCAGGTTGTAGAGGATGTGGTGAGGCCATACCTACTAAACAACATCATTCCTCTATAGGTTTCAAACTTCCCAAAACCTCCGTCAAAGGGACAAGGGCTTTTCCGATACAGATATTTGACACTCTCATATTAAATCAATATCTATCTTAATATATATATTTCTTGTGTGCGTGTGTATGTGACTGAACTCCTCCTAAACGACTGGACCGATTTAGACGAAATTTTTTGTGTGTGTTCAAGGGGATTTGGGAATGGTTTAGATTCACAATTTTGTCCGCTGGACAATGTTTTTTTAATTAATTTTCAATTTATTAGTTGTTGTTGATTTTGGAATGTTTTACATTGGATCCGATAGACGGCGCTACCATCGCAGTGTCAAATTTTAAATAATATTTGAATTTTAATTTTAGTCTGTCCCGAAATTTAAAAAAAGTTTTGTTATCATTGTGTTATATCGTGTGTGACCATGTGCTGGATCGTTAGATATTGTCATAACATTTGAATAATAATTTTCATCAAAATGGCTTATTAAAAATTGAAATTTTGAAATTAAAGACGTGTAGACAGGACAACGTCTGTCGGATCCGCTAGTACATGTATAAAATTCTCGTGACACAGTGCTAGTTTCCATACTCCTACGAAATGGCTCGACCGATTCTTATGAAATTTATTATGCATATAATATTATGTTTATGGCTCCTATTTATCTTTCAAACCCCTAAACGATAAGAGGTGTTCAGTCCAATAATTTATTTTTTAGACAATTTTTAATGATACGGCATACAAAAATATATTAACCCCTATTTTTTACTTGTTAATTAAAAGCTTATGACATGAACTCTGAGGTTCATATCGATAAAAAGTCACAGAACAACCTAAAAAGATTTCATTCCGGAATACCGAACCGTCTCTGGGGTAGCATAGCAAAATGTTCCATGTTGGTATGTACTTAAACTGTAGGCTAGAAACTTTAGGCTTTCATTAAAGAGAAACGGAATTCGCGGGGGCAGCTAGTCCTTCATAAGATTCTGATAGTCTATCTTATCACCGATAATTAGAACAATTGTCAAATTCAAAGCAAAATCAATAACTCACGTTAACGATATAACGATAACTTTGAACAATAACAAGAAAAAATTCATCAAACGTTTCGACAATTACAATTCTAGTTACAAAGCAAAATCTAATTTTTCCCTGCACTCGACTGATTGTGTAGAACTTCTAATTCGCTTTAAACCAGTTTTAATACCATCCATTTACTGCATCTCGTACAGTTGATAATAAAAAGTAATACATTGAGACCGCACGTAGCATTTGAAAGAGCCATTACACTAGAGTTCAAACTATATATGTAGAATCGCCATTAGCTTCTATCCAAGCATTGCCCGATCGTTTTATTATGTGAATTCGAATCTTTTTCGCTGTATTGGATATTTGACGTTTCCAACGTGACCACGTAAAAATCTAGTTAAGTTATAGCGTACTGTGGTTAGGGTAATGGCAAACCGAAGCTTTTTGTTTTTATTGTTCAACATTTGAATTTAATTAGGGTTTTGATTTATTTATATTCACAATATCCACCGCAAAATCACTTTATTAGGAAAGGCGACAAAGATATTGACTCTTTATTAGACATCTATGCCTTCTTGGAACTATTAATGTTTTGCTAAATTGAAATCTAGGAAATGATGCACTTAAGTATGATTTGTGATTATGTTTTTATGATTTCCTAGGGATTTCGTGGTGATTTTCGTTTTCGAATGAACCAAGCGTAATGAGCGTATACAAACAAATCAAAAAGAAATGGAAACATTTTGAAAAATGTGTTAGTTTGGCTATTAAAATTCGGAAGCAATAGTTAACTAAAATGAATATTAAATTACAAAAATAAAATTACAGAATATATACGGAGAAATATATCGTAGATCCATCGCTATGGACATCTTCATAAGCGCGTTTAGAATAGTTAGTCATATGGGTAAAATGCGAGCACAAAAGACACAAATAATTATTGTACAGTATTTGATTTAGATTGATTCCTTTTAACTTACATTATAACAAGGAGCGGGTTCAAGGCATCTCACTCTTTATCACAACTTACTCAACCACTAATCACATAGACCCAACGTCTCATCATCAAATTGTTCCTCTGAATACTCAATAAGGACTACCCTGCATTCCCTGAACACAATTTCCAAAGTCAAAATGGCGCCTTGAGGTATTTCATCGGCTCTGATTGGTCGTACAGTATTCGTAGTTTTATTTGTTAGGTAATGATTCTAAATTATGAAATAAATTAATTATAAAATAAATCGAATAAAATCTAATTAAATTATCACCTTAAAGTAATAGATGTAGTAGTAGTAGTAATCAACGGTTATTTGACTCGATTAGATTATTTCCTGATAATCTGAGCATTTTCAGATATATTTATGCCGTTTAACTGTTTACTGGTGTAAACATTTTACTTATAACAGTTATGATATTTATGTCTAAAGAAAATTTTTAGTATGGACCATCATAAATAATTACACTTCACTTTGATTATGGGAAATTTAGAACAAGATAATGATGTTAAAATATGTTACTTACAAAATCTAAATACATATACTTTTACATATACATTCCCGTATGTAACGCGGTTTTGAGCGCTTTCATCAAAACTGAAGAAAACCACATAACTGTCCGCCAACATAATTTGACTAATGTATGAGATTTATTTTCTCTATTCACATAAACACTGTACTCTTGTATTTCTTCTTTTTACTTATATTATTTACTATGACGTATACATTTATAAAGGGAGTTTTCAGTTTGAATTAAAAAGAGTTTAGATAAGTATGGGAGTGGTCTAGTGGTTTGATCGTGCGTTTCATCCATGAGGTCGTAGGTGCTTATTTAACACGTAAAAAAAACAAAACACACACAAATACAACCATCGTGGTGTAAACAATTTACAAATCGAACCATCGTGGTGAACCAGGAAAGTAATATGATTTAGTACCAAAGGCAATCATAACTCTTAATCCCGTATCCCTATTCCTAGTTATGTTTTTAATTTACTATTGATAAAATTCGACTCATTGTATATTTCTATACAAAAAACTTCATTTAGCCTTCATATGTTATTTTTATACTTAGCCTATCTATTTGAACAAAATTTTTGCTATGGTTTCCCATAGAGCCTATTACTTTTCTGTAATAAAAAATTAATTTCTTTTTTCACATTTATCACACTTATCTCTTTATAAACAATATCTCCAGAGTTCACTCAATAATATGAAGTCTGTGACTTTTGCGCTTAGCAACATATTTTCCTATTAATTTTTTTTGTTTAGATTTACACTTTCCATATATAATTTTACGGTTATATGTTACTTCCTACATTGTATTATAAAACTCAATAAATAAATACACGTTGATTCAATTATAGAGTGTTCAAAATCATGTTACAAATGCCCCTACGTGTAATAGAAACGTTAGCCCTTTTGAATGACTATTCTATGAGACATATATTCATGAATACTGTGCCCTCCGCATTGCACTAAGTGCCATCCTGTCCCATTTTCGGGACCATTTCGTTATACCATAGCCGTTTCCATTATTGGAGACTATCTAATGAACACAAATGACTCAGAAGCGCCAAACTAAATGATTCTCCCTCGTACCGGCCACCCGTTACATAACTAACGATATTAAGTTATTTAATAGGGACTTTGTCGGAAATTGTGACAAAATTTACACCGTTATATTATGCAATGGCTGGAAAAAGTGTGATTAACGTGTGGGTTGCTTTGATAAAAAGTTTTAGAAGAGAATAAGTTTTAATTTTTCAAAAATTAAATTGTTAAAGATTATACATATATTTCGTTGACAGGTTTTTTTATTTTTGTGAAATGTGTTGGTTTTTAAGTGACGTTTTACCGTTTACGCAGTAACATTTGGCCTCAGTCTATATAAAAATGGATTGGCAATAAAAAGGCTGAGAGTTCCACGTCTTGATTGCCAATATAATAATATTCAAATTCAAAATCATTTATTCATGTTGGTAACATAATGTACACTTATGAACGTCAAAAAAAGAAAGTTAATGTATTTAAATGCTTCTAATTTTACATTTACTGCCAGTTCTCAAATCAAGGTGGTAGAACGGAAGAGAAGACCTGGCAATAAACTCTCCACCACTCTTTTTATTCTGATATAATAGATATCGGAGAAAATCACTTATTCACACAATATTTACTTTGTATTCAAACATACTTACAATAAGGTCAGGTGTAAAATGATTAAAGGCGAGTAAAATGTATACATACACAATATTTCACCAGATTAATAAATAATTCCTTAAAACACTTTCATTGTTTTATTTATTTTATTTTACTTTCATTTGATATTCTTTTGTTTAATTTTGCATCTTACACATTGGCAGAATGCATAAGGATTATAATTTTAAGCGTATCATTATCTTTTTACTATATACATTAACTTAATTAATTTACGAATGTAAGTTCCAGACTAATTTCACTCTATGGTAAAATGTTATGAAAATTTTAACTATTATCGGGGAAATGGTATGAAAATGTATCAAATAGATTCAATTTACTAATCCCATCTCATCGAGCCTAAACCCTTGTTGGAGATAATAAACTTAATATTCTCAAATTATTGATTGGAATATGACTCCATGGTAACACCCAATTATTGTTACTATCATAGATTGGTTAGGGCTTCTCTGAAAGGAGATATTATATAAGTTTTTTGTGTTGGGTTTAAATGTTCATAATTTTTTTATTTATGCGACTATGTAGTATGAAACATATTTTGTTATCAAATTGTAATCTTCTAATTTTTCAGCGACTTTAAACTATTTAGACTATTTATTAATTTATTTGTAATGTGGTTTTCATTATATGATAAAATTAATATTGGGGTAGTATGGATCATTTCTAACTAGTTACCAAATAACCTAACAATGTAAGTTACATTTCATTTTTAAAAGGCAGGTAATGCACTCGCGAGCCCTCAGGCATTGAGAGTGTCCATGGGCGGCGGTATCACTTAATATCAGGTGAGCCTCTTGCACGTTTGCCCCCTGTTCTATAAAAAAAAGAACCGAAAGGACGAACAATTTATCGTGTATTTTTATAATAACGAAGAAACAAATACATAAATTACTATTAAAATTATGTATTTGGCATTAATGTCCAATATTCCTAAGAGTCTTAACTTACCTGAAGATTCTTATTTACTGAGGATGTAAGTTATTTTTTTAATAAGTAGGCGATCAACACTACACTGTTTGTTTCGCCGATAATAAATCCGAGTTATTCACGATAGACTACGTCAGAGGTGGTCATACTTATCAAATTGGTTTTAACATTTCGTAAGATTCGTGTATCTAAAAGACTTGGCGTAAGCGATGTCAAATGTGAATATTAAAAAAAACATAGTTTTACAACGTCATAACATCTTGAAGTAAAGACCAACAGTATTTTTCATAAAAGATTTGAATTAAAAAGCTCTTATGTCACTTTAAAACATTCGTCACAATGCTTGAAACAAAGCTTTGAATCTCATATCTCACATTACATTTGATATCAAGCTGCACCATACAACGTATAGCCTCTTATCAATCACGCTTTCTATACCTCGGGTGCAGTCGGCTACGATCGGCACTGGTCGGAGGCGCGTAGCCGGTTGAGCTTGCAGTGTAAGCTTATCGCTGTGAGAAACGCACGCGCGAGGCGCTACGGCACACGAAGCTTTCGTTCGCGTCGTAGCAAGTCTACGATAAGTTAAAGTGCCTAGGTGTTAACGTGATCGCTACGTTATTGGGATTGTTCCTTTGAATTTATAGTATTATATGGTAAGCTTAATTTATTTATTTAAATAAAATCTCACATGAAAATATTGTGTTTAAATTAAAAAATAAATTTAGGGTAAGTATTCAACGCAGATATAACAGTGAAGAACCACTTCTCAATTAATTACACAAAGATCCGCCAAATACATTCAAAGCTTTGCTTTTCATTTCAGTATGATAAATTTCTTTTCATTTTTAACTTTACGCTCCTTATTAAATTATCTTTGAGTTCTTTCTTTTGTTGCTTTAATAAGATGACCAGAACAAGATGTTTTATTAGACGAGAATCTTTCCGTAACGAGCTTTGGTTTTTATTTTAACTATAATACAACGTTAATTTCAAATGCGTCGATATGTTTTTACCGTCGATCTACCCTAATATATACACGTACGTAATATGGGTGTGTGTAAAAAGATTTTACTGAATGATCAACAGATAAAGAATTAAACTTTAATTATATGTATGTTTAATTACTTTTTTTGTGGGATCTGAACTCTTTTGAATAATAATTCATACAAATTTGCTTTAATAACCTAAATGAACGAACCTTTATCGCCGTCACAACCACGAGAAACAGTAAACATACATTATTTGAAATAAAATTGCACAAAGATCACCTTGTGATAAATTGTTAAGTTTTCAATGTGTATGGCATTATACTAATAGCTTTTAAATTGGGATCTACACATGAAAATATGTTTTTTACCTGTTATATGAGCTATGGATTTTTTATGATTTCTAGAAGTGAATCTTTCTTTTTAATTCTAAAATTTCCTACTTCCGAAAATCCAGAGATATATAAAGTAATTATCATAATTTAATCCAATACATCGTACATCTTCATAAAATGCGTCTATTGCAAAACTATTTCTATTTCATTCCTAAAACAAAAGTGAATATAAGATTATAGTTACTGGAAATAGAAGTTTAGTTAAAAAATACCTATATTGCGTAAAAAATGTATATAGTACCACTTTACGTAAATATGCTGTTTAAATAAATTTACAAACATAATAAAGCAGAGTTAATGCAATAACCATTTCCACAAGAGTACTCAAATAATACCAATCGAATTCTCTCCATTTATCTGAAGTAAATTTCATTGGTGAAAATCAGTTTTCATTAGCATCCTCCATGTTTATAACTGATTGAATTAATTAATCAGTTCAAATTTATTTGTAATGTGGTTTTCATCATATGATATTATTAATATCGGGGTAGTATGGATCATTTCTAACTAGTTACCTAGTAACCTAACCTACAATGTAAGTTAGATTTCATTTTGAATCATGCACGCTGAATCTTAGACTTTTGATTTTACCGATACATAAAGATATATACACAACAGAATATATTACAATTTGTAGCTTACACATTATTTTATACAAGTTTTTTATCTGTTTGGCCACGAATTTTCGCACTGTTTCCAAGCGAAAACTTCGCAAGTGCTTGCAGGAAAGATTTTTTGATAGACTCAAAGATAGATAGTGAGTTGTGAGTTTAGATAGTGGTCAATTTTAGAGGACATAATTGTCCTCTAAAATTGACCACAATTTCAAGTCTAAAGAGTTTATGGGCTAGATGACGGTCACTTATCCTATTTCACCATGCCTCCTGCTGATGAGGATCTGAGATAAATCTTTGTTTTTAATTTATGTTATCATTATTTATTACTTAAGATGTGATGTGGAACATGGAGACTGTATCTTAATACACATTGGCCGTATATAATACTCCTTTTTCACAGAAATGTAGTTTTGTTACCTTTCCAGCCAATTAAGAAGTTTAGTTAGAACTTTGAGTGAAAACTATATAATTTTGCATATTGTAGTGTTCCCTGTGATTTTTTTTAATCGGTAAAGATAATATTACTGTGGTTTTCACCTGCCTATCGCGACATAAGGCGTTTTGATCGATCCACTCTCTTGAATAGTAAATATTTATTGATTTATTTATTTATTTATTTAAGGCATGTCCTGTATATCGACGACAAGCACCGAGCTTCAGGTCTTGTTTATGATAACCTACAGAATCTGGCTTTAACAGCATTATCAGCTTTTGCAGTTCTAACAGCACACGGCCGCCCAGATCTTTCCTGGTCTTCGATAAAGTGTTGTTGTATCTGTTAATAGTACGATATTCATACGGCTCATACATACCAAGCGTTTGAAGTTTCTGGAATATGACCGACGGCTCCATACTTACTTTGTGCAAGGCGATCACTGCGATTCTTTAACAGCCAATTCCTTATTGTAATTTGATAATGGCCACTTAAAAATATGAGAAATGGCGAAAAATTAAAAGAAATTTAAAAAATATATACTTGTTCCAAAAAATTCAAAAACATTAAAAAGTTGAAAATGGAAATTTTTAATGTGTTAGTATTTATGGCCAGTCTAGTTATATAAAATTTATCCCATTTGTCCTGGTTGTAGGGCTGGGGAAGGTTTTGGGGTTTCGTGGAATATGTATTATCATTAATCCGTGGATACATTATAAATATCAGTTTCACATGTCAATTATATTAAATATTTTATGGAAATCGAGTAGATGTTTTGAAATATCGCTTGTGTAAATTTTGAGGGGCGGTAAATGGCCTCCAGGCCACTCGTTTCTTATTACAAAGTCGACCCTAAGGCAGATATTGAGAAAAAATGATTCTTTGAGATCAGCTTTCGTTAGCTTCTTATAAATGGGTTATTACACTAGAGGTTTTATTTATACACGAACAATAGTTATTTTTAAAAGAAATAAAACGTAGTCAAAAATAAAAGTATTACTAATGAACTAATTCGATTTAGGTTTATTTAAGAAAAGAGCGTACCAATTCTTTAAAAGCCGGCAACGCACTCGCGAGCCCTCTGGCATTGAGAGTGTCCATGGGCGGCGGTATTACTTAATATCAGGTGAGCCTCATGCCCGTTTGCCCCGTGTTCTATATAAAAAAAGTTTACTGTAAGCGATTATTTTATTTAATGGCTTTTGACATGACATGACAACAGTTTAAAACGTTTAGTTTCTTTCTGAAAATATGTATTAAATATATTATGTATTCATTACTCTCGATCAACATATTTAAAGCTGATTTTGTATCTTTTTAAAAATCACTTCACAATCAATGTTGCATTTCATTATTGCACTGTCTGAATGTTTTACTCTATACTTTATACTTTAAATAAATAATCAAAAACAAAATTAAGGATGATCAAAAGAAAACTAATAACAAACACTCAAACTTCGTGATTTTATATATATATACTTAATATTTTCTCTAAGCATCAGCTGAATTGAGACACAGCTATGACCTAAAGTTAGAAAAAGTAAAAAAGTCAAATAAAGGGAGACCTCGTCTAAGATCCGGCTTAATGAAAGAACTTGGAATGCCTTAACATTTTTCTGATTCAATATCCTTTTGTTCATTCCGTGCAGAAAACAATAGTAAAACGAAATCTGTGCTAAAATTTCTCTTTGAGGTCATTGTGATTTTAATGGAACTAGGCAACCTCAAACCAGTTTTATATATGTGTAATTATACTAATTGACATATAATTTTATTGCCATTGTAATGTAGGGTCAATTCAAGAAAAGAGCGTACAAATTCTTAAAAAACCGGCAACACACTCGCGAGCCCTCTGGCATCGAGTGTCTATGGGCGGCGGTATCACTTAACATCAGGTAATTGCTTCTGTTCTATAAAAAAATGTTTTTAAAGGAAACACTTTTTAACGGATTAAAGTTATGTATTATTGTAAAATTATGAATATTTAAACATAATTTATATTTACCCGACGTTTCGCGTGCATTACAGCGTGCGTGGTCACGGTGACTGAAGACAAAAGGTGTTAAATGTCAATAAAAATGTTTTTGTTTATTTGCTCCTGAAATTTTGTATGTATTAATTGACATGCGTCAAGTGCAAATGCACATGATGAATTATTTTGCTGTCGCGGTCGCTTAGGCGTACTCATTTTATAGAAAACCTAAGTCAAATTAAGCAGCACTCGAATATAAAAAGTTTACCTACTCAAGCTCCAGGTTAGAAAATAAAACAGGAAGGAAGACGCCCGCGGGTTTTTTAAACCAAATGAAACGTGAAAGAGTGTGAATATTTAAATTTAATAAAATAAAAAGCATAGCTCGAGGCTGCAAACAATTTACTAGCTACATGGATGAAAACGTAGTTAAAAATCTACGTTTTAATTAATCATGACAGTTTTATTACGTTCTTTCATTACGACCTTTGACGTTGGTATTATTTAATATAAAACTTCGAATTCGTAAAATATGATACATGTACAAACTTCAAAATTATATCACTTTGTTAATTTTACCGATGATATGATTTTAAATATAATTGTGTTATTTTCAATCTTAGGCATGAAACGGACACATTTTTGAGTAAATTTTTTTAAATGTTTAAATTTCATAGATGTTTAAATTTATGATATTAATGAAATTTATGATGACTTAAATCAACCGCACCTAAGTGGCAACCGGGAAGGCGATATATAAATCGTAAAACGATTAACGATCTAAATAACGATAACCAATCGAAAGAGTATTAAAATATTTCTCATTCTACTAACAAATAATATTTTGTTTAAAAATAAATGTTTGTTAGCATTTATTGCATATAACGTAAATATTGAAATACCTGTATTATTTAATATTTGCACGAAATTTTCACATTATAAAGGCATATTTGCTTGGCGTGGTCCACATTCGGTATTTGAAATATTTCAATAACGAATCGCATCTAGCTGGCCACATTCTAATTATAAGCTTTGTTTTGATATGCCTTTGTTACTACGGAAGTTTACAATATTGCTAACGCAAAACGACTATATTATACGACTTGATTATTTACATAAAAAAGCTTTATGTTTCCGGTGTTTAAATTTATACTAAAACACAAATTAAAAAATTAAATGTAATATTGCATTTCAATAAAAAAATTTATTGGCTTGCTGTTCATTTCTTTTACCGCGATTTTTTAGAAGCGTTGGTTTTGACGATTGGATACAATAAATGTATAGTTTGTTAATTCATGATTCCCGGGAGTAATTGGGACTTTTCTAAATAATTGGATTTTTTTTTTCAAATATCTCTTCTGAAAGAACAAATTTAACAAAATCGACGTTGAAATTAAATAATCGTATGTTAATGTACGGATATAATTATTAGAATATTCTCTAAATTAATTTTTATATAAACCAATTTAGGAAACTTTTTTAACTGGGAAACCATGGAATACTGGGTATACATTCAGATAATAGTTTTAAGAAATCAATTCTTTACTTATTTATAATATATACCATATTGTTTATCGTATTGTAAACGTAAGATAATTAAAATGCAAACGCATTTTAAACTTAAACATGGCATGTAATAGCGCACATCTGTTAATCCCTTTTAATTACTTAAGATATATGAAAATTTAAAACATAGTCTAGGCGTGGGGCACAATGCCAAGCCAGTTTCAAGACAACGGACAGGTATGAGGTACTTGACTGTCAGTTAAAAGTAGGTGAGAGAAACAGTTTTCTGTTTATATT
Organism: Pieris rapae; assembly: GCF_905147795.1. Lineage (NCBI taxonomy): Eukaryota > Metazoa > Arthropoda > Insecta > Lepidoptera > Pieridae > Pieris > Pieris rapae. The sequence goes on along the minus strand of NC_059523.1, from coordinate 7,768,155 downwards.
TTTATCTACCTGCTACACTAGTTAGATGTTTAATGTGTTTAGATTTTTGACGTGACAACGTCTTATAAATTGGTTTGCCGGGTGACACTTCAAGAAACTGCGTTACGCTCCGCTCACGTTATGCGCTCACAATGAGAGCGAGTGAGAGGCACGCGTCCCTTCCACTCGGGCATGGTTAGCCCGCCTAAGAGCGAGAGAGACTTATTATAAATGTATTGCAAGTTATTGTATGTATATTTGTATATAAATACGTATGTATGTGTAAAGGTAAAAATTAAATTTTGTTAATATGAAATTCAGTGCGAGATTCTTTGTATAAATTAATGTTTTAAATATAATTCTTTGTATAAATAAATGTTTTAAATTGTTACTATTATTTCATCCTTCTTCCTACTATACGAATGAATATTCACATTAAAATTATTTTACCACTCAAAGTCGTTGTCACGTAAAACTTTCGCCCGTATACCAACTTTACAGGCAACCAATTTTTTAAAATAAAGCTTGCATTTTTCGGTTTATCGTCACGAAGATGTGCAGTGTTTTTGTCGAAGAAAAGGGAGAGAGTGATTGAGACCGATTGAAAGAGAGTGAGAAAGGGAGCTCGAGAAAAAGTACATGCTATTGGATGAATTCGTTTAGTAGTAAGAAATACATGGAGTGATCATAAACTGGTACATGAACATCTATTGGGGCTTTTGCCATAGTAGATATTGATATTTTTCCCAATAGTATTTACGAATTTAAAAACATTATTTACGGTGAAGACTTGCAACCTAAATTACTTATTTCAATTAATTCATTTTTTTGTCATTAAGTTTAATATTGTATACCTACTGTATGTAATGGTTAATATTTGGTAAACCAGTACTGAAGATGCCACTAAAATGCTATGTACAGATGTTATTGGATTTCAGGTTTTCAAATGTTGTTTAGTGTTTAATAACTGCATGTTTTTATAATGTAAAAAATAAAATAAAAATAGTAATATTTAATTTACAAAGAAGTTACAATATAAAATATATTATATAGAATTAGTCTAGATATTCAAAGGGGGAACGCTACCAGTATCTTCGGAACCTTGCCTAAAGGGACTACTTTTAATAATAATTTTTAATTATTAAATTTTAAGGTTAGTTATTAGGTACATTTTTATGTATTATGTATATTTAATTTCTCATGTAAATAAAATATCTTGTAGTAATGAGAAATAAAGTTCTTTAAGTTTATCTTTCTCTTACCAACCTGCGCTTCTATATATACATATATATATAAAGGATTAAGCAAAAGCAAAAGTTTATTTAAAATTACTACATACGAAATGTAAATACATAAAATTCCTTTCACATCGAAACTAGGGTTTAATTTCTATTTCGTAATTGAAGTTATTACACAGTGTATAATGTAGTTTACTGCAAATTTTTCTTTTAATACCTTACATTTCCACTTGAAGTGTTCAATAAAAGCGGCAATTATATAAACTGACCGTTTAATTTTGATCCCAGTAAAGCTCGTACGAAGATTTCATAGGAAGTAATTCTGGGCCAATAAAGGGTATTCGTATTAAATTGATGTTTGCGCACTGCCATATTAGAAAAGTTGATTGCTCGTGGGCATTTCAAAAATGTTCTTTATTCGAATGTTTCTGAATCCACTCTGACTTTTATTTTGTGGACTTAACGTGAGAGAAACTTGAGTTTGTGAAATATTTGTAGTATGTTTTTGTACTGTGAGTGGGTTTTTCGTATTAAGCATTTGGAAAGTGGATTTTTAGATTAAACATTTCGTTATAGGCGTGGAATTTCACGAGAGAGCATTTTTAGAGCAAATGTTTTACATGAATATTTTTGTCCGAATTTTGTGAAAAATAATTTTTAGATTTTGTTCATCACATGAACTTGAAGAGTTAAAATACTCTAGCTATGAAAGAAATAAGGAAAATATCGAGGTTAAGTAAAGCTGTTTCACATTTGATTTAAGCAACAGTATTTATTGCTTCACAAACATTAAACACTCAAAATGCGCTAAAAGATATTAAATAATAGTATTTAAGTTAAGTGTTGCTTTGCTAACAAGTTAATTGCCTCCTGCCCGTTTGCCCCGTGTTCTATAAAAAAAAACGACGTACACAAAAACATACGCCAAATTGTAAACCTTCATATATTTTTAAATACTTCAATGGATGTTTAAATTGTTTGAGTCATAAAGCAACACGTTGTTTCTATCAGGAAAATATAAAAAAAATGAAATATAACGTAAGCTTTAAAAACCATTGACAATTTTCCAAATCTAACCCAAAGACCCGAAGCCCGACAAACTATTAATTAGCGTTATGATTTATGGAGCTACTGTACTTGTTTTAGAGTTAATAGCTATTTCATGAGATTTAGCTAGCTCATAGTAGTACAATTAGGCCGGTTACATTAGATATTTAGGATAACGGATTAACGGATCTTATTCACAGGGTTACTCTTTTACTCATTAACCTAAAATAGATATTTGTTATATTTATTTATTTCGTAATCCTACAGCTAACATAAATTATATATAATCACAAACAAATACACTGAAAATTTAGCCAAAGATGGAATACATGACACATTTTCCTAAAAAAAGATTTACAAAAGGGAACAAATAAAAAAAAGTATTTAATACATTTAACTAATTGTGATTTAATTTATTTAACTAAGCCTAGTTTGGTTGTGTTGTGTGATGGTGTAAAAGTGTGGGTATATTAGTGATGGTGTATATGTGGGGTGTGCTCATGATGTAGGTTTAAAAGACTAATTGTAGAACCATCTTCTGTATTTTGCAGACGTGGTAGAAACTGACATCGTTTCCAAACGTTCCTTCGACGTACAAGAAAGTGTGTTGCAGAGAGATATAATTATTATTATTAAAAAAATATATTTTCATATCTTGCATATTGCACTAAACAGATATGAAAATATTGAATGATTTGTTGTCAGAACAGCAGGCTGTTTTTACGTCAAATTTTCAAAGCTGTTTTAACTAATAAATTATTCCTCATATTATGTAGGACAACCCACAATAAAGAATAATTTAACCTAAAACAATTAATTAAGAAAATTAAATTAACTGACTCAGCAACAAATGGTTTGGTTTTAAATACCACCACCTAATATTTAACCAATTATTATAATCTTTTGACTAAACGTTTTACAAGTTTATAAGGGACATTGAGTACCTATTTAATTATGAATAACATTGAGATATCTGGCCTCAGTGTTGTAAAATTAAAGAGTAGTATTTGCGATAAACAGTAATGTCATGGCGACACTAAGCCAAACACCAACACAGCGATAAACATAAAGTAATTAATGACAAAAGCTTTTTGAAACAACTGACTGCAATCCGAAAGAAGTGACTTTCAGTTTTCATTTCGCTTTTATTTGAGACACGTTACGAGAGGAATTTGTTCGACGGGATGTACGAGTTGTACACATCTAAATTAAATAACTACTGAGCAGTTCAGTTACATTAACTTTTATTTGATCGAAGGTAGAACGTTGAAAAGTTTGTACGTGTTTGTTTTCGTCGAATGAAGGGAATTTTATAAAGGCTTCAATTAACTTGGCAAATGTTAGATGTAGTCTAGATGTAAAGTATTTTACATGTAGATTAAAATAGTGAGTATTGTTAGTATGCGAGTTGCACATTCCTACCACTATTACTAATTTAATTTCAATTGCTATTTCGACATATACGTTGTTAGGAGGTCAAATGAACTGACCTATTGATGAATATTTCCTCAAAACGATATCTTAAAATTTTTAGAATTTTGTACATCTAAAAAAATTGTAAATACATTAGTAATACTCATATTTCAAGCAAATCTATGAAGCTTCCAAAAAATAAAAGTAATATTTTATCGTAATATTTGCATTTTTAAGTATTTTTAGTCACATTAAATATGTCTATTTACTGGTAATTTGTCTTGTAATCTGAAGGTATACGATACATAACTGAGTTTTGTGAATAGTTGGTATTAGACCGAGGAATTTGGAATAGTTGGATTTGCTTTGTATATGTTCATGAGTCGATTTCACCTTGCAAAAATCGTATTGTACTTTTAAACTCGTAGGCCACCCCCAATCAACGGTTCTTCTTATAGAATTTATCTGTTAATGTATATCTCTCAAAAGTACTAAGGCTGAAGAGGACGTAAAAACGATTTTAAATCTACTAAGAATGTTCATTTTTATAATTGTCTCAACTTTTTTTATTTTTATGATATATAATATAGATATAACAAATTGTTTGTTAAACACACAAATATCACAAAACAATTGCCGACTCAATCAATCGAATGATACAAAACTTGTCCTATTACTCACAGCAACTTTATGGAAAAATCTGGAAAAAATGTTAGATAAGCCAAAATATAATACACTACTACGTAAGCGTTAGAGTAAGTGACGGGTAGCACGCAGAGCGGGACCTCATCTTTATTTATGACCCACCTTAACATAAAGGAGTTATTTCCTGTCGTGTTTGTAATAAGTAATACAAATATATATGGCGTACACATAAATTGACAAAAGTTATTACAACAAAACTAGTTTCAATTAAGCGTAAGTATACACCACAGGTACAGGGACAAGTATATAGATCTAATTTATAAAATTCTCGTGTCACGGTGTTTGTAATTAAACTCCTCCGAAATAGCTTTACCAATTTTTGTGAAATTTTGTGTGCATATCGGTTAGGACTGCGAATCGGACGCCTTCATCTCCCTAAATCACTAAATTTATTATTTTTATTTTAGACACAATTTTTTGTTTTTATTTTTTTATGATACAGCAAACGACAATACATACAACCCTCAATTTCCACGCCTCTAATATTTTTATTGAACCAAAAAAATCTGGGCTAATATGAATGTTATAATATGAATAAATGATTGTAATAAATGATTGTAAGTTAACACAAATATATTTAAGTATGTATGTATAAGTGAACAGGTAGTGACTATTTGTTATTTCTTCTTCTTTTAGTGTCTCTCTATTATTGGAGGTTGGCCGTCAGTTTTTAATTTGTCATATAACTGGGGCAAACTATCTGAAGGTTCATCTGATGTTAAATGATAATGTTACTCATTGACACTGCGAGTAGGCTTCCATGTGATGTCCGTCTCTTTTATTAGAAAACTTCTGTGGGCATCTGGTTCCATATAGTGGTAGTCTGAACGACTTAAGTGTTGAATGCTGCAAGTTTAAACGCTTAGGCCCTTATACTTGTCAATCAAACTTAAATTCAGTAGTTCTGCAAATTTGACAGCGTTCAGCGATATTGTGACTTCAGATACGAATGTATTATAGAGCAAACTATATTACATTCGTATCTGAAGTTGATTCGTAATTGTTTTTTTCTGTATTTAGAATTATGTGCTATTGTCCCTCCTGTTAGACACAAGATTCCCAAGTTTTAAAAAAGTAAAGTTAAACATGTATTGAAAATATTCTTTGTTAAAATCATCCTAATTAAATCCATGTAAATTTTGTGTTTCGAGAACAATTCCCTTAATTGTATGCATCTGATACATTGTTAATTACTTTAAGGTAACAATTTCTAGCTAATGACGCCGCACCGGCTCACTTAATTAAAATAATTATTATAATGAAAAGCTCATGTTGCGAGCTTATATCGAAGACATTTTAGGTTCCTGCTTATTAGCGAAGATTTTGTGTTTTAATGTATCTGTACTCAATGAATTCTAATTTGGATGTCTTAAATATTTTCCATCATAAACGTAAACGACGTTTATTCCATTTTTATATTAACTTCATATATATTTAATAGAAAAGCAAAATATACTAAACTAAATCAAACAAATGAAAGACAACTTAAAATTTAAGCCTTTTTTAGAACTAATTATTGAAAATCTCGAAAGAAACCCTGGTGGATTACAAACTATATATCTATCTATATATAATTTTACTATTTGTATAAGCGTATAGTAAATACAGCACTATTTGTTCATGTTTTAAATAGTATCGCTACTTTGAAGGTTCAACCCCTGGACTGTAACGATATTTCACTTAGAATAAAATAGTTTTTACAATTATATTAACAGGAATAAAACTTTTATATGTTATGTATTATTCCGGCATACTTTGATCAGTTTATTTTTTATGGTATTGTGAGTCATGTTTGTTTTTGAAGCAACATCTGCACGAGAAATATAAAAGTATGTTCTGGGTTTCGGCAAGCTTCTCTACGAATCCATTTTTCCGTTGGTATATTTTTTGTTGCTGGTTGGCTATTACTCTCACAGTATTTTAACGAAGAAATGCCAATGAATCTCATTAAATCTAACCCTAAGCTTTGGTGGCGATGATAGTTCGTTTCCCTCATGTGCACTCGAATCCATCACAGATAAATACGAAAATTTCGTTACGCGCGCAAGTCGTTTCAATAGAAAATTCATTTCAATCAATTGTCAAAAGTCAATTGTCCCCTTTTTGGCTGTAAGCGAATAATGTAAACAATTATAATACTTTTATTTATGTCATGACTTCAATTTTAGTTTTGAACGTCAAAAATGTTACAGTATTTTTATCACTAAATTTTTATTGTTTGCTTTATCTAAGATTAACAAAAAAATATTTCTTAAATAAATAAACATAATACATGCAAAACACTTGAAAATTTAGAGTAACAAATTATACGTAAAATATTAATATTTTAACGATACAAATTAATATGTTATGACCGTTGAAACCCCGCAGAGACAAAGTACCAAAATATTCAGAGGATAGTTGTAGGTCAAAGGCATATATGGATTGCAGTTCTCGTCTGCCATGGGGTAAAATCACCAAATGAAAAAGGTTCTTTGAAAAAATTTCATCCATAAACCGCCTTTGTAGTTGAGTTAGGTAAAAATGAATGTGCACTCTGCACGAGAACATTCGTTTTTACCTAACTTAAAACTTACTTTAAGCTTGGTAAAGTGCGAGTCTCTGCAAAAATATTTTGCGCCATTAAATTTTTACGCCCTAACTTTATGTAGTAAATTTTTTAAACATGATTGTGTTTTTTTAAATTAGTATTTAATTAAATACTAATTTAAAAAACATACTCGTCCACGGACAAGGTTTGATCCAACAGTCTCAAGGCTTAGAAACATAATAAAAAATGCGTTTCTATCCATCCTCAAATCAACGTTTTATTAACTTTAGTTAGACAGCATTGACCTGGATTTAGTGAGAAAATTGCAAGCTTAGTACTTTTAAACTCATTTTATGCACATTGGCTCTATACTTGTGTTAGGTATCAGTGTTAATTTTTCTCAGTTTAATTCTTCTGCCCCTAAAATTTATAAAATATAATACAACTGGTATCGTATAAACCAACAGTGACCGAGTTGATACACATATTTATTTATTTTTTTATTTTATTTTTACTGCCCTATCTTTTGTTATACAATTTTTTTCAAAACAAAATTACTTCAAATGTTGTGTACCTATCTATAGAGTAGTTCTATGACAATAAAGTTCTGAAAAAAAGTAATTAAAAACGATCAAAACTAAGTAACATAACGTTTTTATGATAGCAAAAATATATCTATAGTCCAACTTAGTGGACTTATGTAATTTTGTATTTTCCAATGCCACCAAATCAGTATCTACACGAGAGAAACCGCAGCGCCTTGCTAGAATGTTATTTAATAACTATATTATCGTCAACTCAACAATAAAACTTTCGAACCTCTGTACAGCTAAACTACAGTACGATTAAAAACTATACTATATTGTTACTTTGTGCTAAGAAGAATATTTTTCGATCAATTGAGCAAACTTGAAACGCAAACACATAGCTGTGGAGTTTTTTTTTCTCTGTAATCTTGTAGAGAATCTAAAATCACGACATAAACTTCACATTTTCAAAAGTTTTTTTGTCTAAGCTATTAAACCTAAACCTTATTTTGTGTAACAATAATTTGCAAACTTACTTAGCATTGACTTTATTTGGCTCATTAAATCTTTTTACCTATTATCATATCGGCTAATTATGTATAGAACGAGACCTTTTAAATACTCACATTACTAGACAAAGCACTTGCGGCTTTGTCGGCCTTTAAAGAATTGGTACGCTCTTTTCTTGAAGGACCCTAAGTCGAATGAGTACGAAAATACTTGCAACAACTGCCTTATAAAACGCTACAGCGACAAATGTCGAGGTGATTTGTGAGTGTGATTTGACCAATCACAGTCAAGCGATGCGTGATATTATTTCGCATGTGTTTATGTAGTAACCTATACTACTATACCTACCCTGGTTTGTGGTTAACTCAGTCGGTTAACTTTTGCTCATAAAGCATCAACATTCAACCTGGATTTACAGAGAAAATTACACGCTTGGCACTTTTAAACTCATTTATAAGCTGTAACTAGTAACACCTAGGCGTGACTCGCTTTGGATAGCTGCCGAGTTTTGCTGCAAGTTTTCACGTTTATAATTATTATGGCTGAAATGAACAGTTTTTGCGGGACTTGGATTTAAGTAAGTGCCTTTGAAATTTACAGCAAATATATGTTTAAGATCATTTATTAGATTAATGTATATTTTAAAATTGTGCCACAACGAGCTAAGAGTACGCCGAGAATTCGCGCTTGTGATGTACTTAATAAAATTGTTACATGGTAAGGACAGTAATTCGGCAGTAAGCGACATCGTCCGCCGTTGCTACAGCTAGGACTAACCTTTTGAAAAGGGCACATTTGATTCGGTGTATTAATTTAGTTAACGAAGTTAAGTTAACATAACTTTTTAATTGTTGTGTGACAGAAGTTCTATTATATGCTAGTGCCTATAGTAGTTAGTTAATTTCTTGTATTTTTTTATAATGTAAATTTGTTTTTTCCTAATTAATTTCATGTTTGTTTTTTTTTGTTCGTCCGTAAATTTTAATCACGTATTGTTCACTCTTGTCAATTTAGGGTCACCTGCTAAGGCAGGAGTGTTTTTATAAATAAATTAATAATTAATCAACGAAAATCCGGCAATTTTACGCCTGTTAAAGTTAATACCATTAATTTAATCACGTTAAAATCACAGTACAGTAGTGATAGACTCTAAACATCATTTGCCAGCGCTTGTGGCCAGACTACGAAATCGAATTATTTTGATGATCATAACCTAGTTCACATCATTCAAAACCACCTAAATACATTTCAAATGTACGCAGATTACCCAAAAACCAGCTTATTCGGAATGATGTACCTCGGTTCAATATCAAACATGTTAATGTGACGTGCACGGCCATCTGAGTATTGCCAACACGAATCAAGTATAGCGATAGTATATTGCAATCTGTGAATGACCTCAGCGATAGAATTGGTCGAACATTTTTAGATAATTGAAAAGCTACAGATAACATTTCGTTGATTAGCGCTATTGTACGGATTTTAATTAAAGTTTTTGCATTTGTTTTGAAGTTTCATCATTTAGTTTTATACTTCTTTATATTACCTAAAGAATCTACAAATATGCCATCCATATTCTTATAAATATTATAAGTACTTAATATTATATAATCAAAAACATTTCTCTTTGTCAGTTTGCTTAGCGTTTTACATTGCGGTCGATTATTTAATGATTTAATTTTTTTTCAGATTTTAGACTGTCATATTTTTACTAGCATATATGATAGCGTGTCACAACTATAACTAATAAGTAACTAAAAGTATAGCCCCTAATTTGGGGCGATATCTTCTTTCTATTTTATAAAGTTAATTTTTATACAAATAACTATCTCTATACAAAAGCATTTACTCAGCTATAGTAATACAGTTATACATTGAAATTACCTCATTGATTCGATTTTCAAACATAAAACAAAAGACTGTTATACTTTTCCCGACTCTTTACGCTTGATACGTATATCCTGTCAGGCTTTCCAAGAGAAAGAAAACGTCACACTTTATAAACAAGACGTATAAAGTACGTGTAAAAACGAAACTGGGAATACAGCCAATAAAGGGGAGACACAAAGCCTCTGAAATTCACGTTATGTAATATTTCACGTGTACCGTTTTCACGCTCGCACGCATAATTCACACATTATCTCTTGCCTGATTGAAGAGAACGAGCTTTATAAAGATATATTTCGTATCTTTTTCGTGGAATCGAATGAAAAGTTACCAGAATTACATGTATGTTACCCATTTGTATACATTATATTTAATATTAATACAAACATACATAAAACCTTCAAGAAAGTTACATTCGTTTTCTAAAATTTAGGATGCTTCTGGAAGAGGCTTAAAATTGTATGCTGGTAGTTGAACAAACGTTGAATTAAAGTTATATTTTAAATTTTAATTTAGTTGTAAAGAACACTCAGCGCGGTCTTATTCATTTATTTACTTACACTTAGTTAACATAATATACAAAATCATACATATAAAAAAACTTAATGGTGTTATTTAAGAATGCAGAGAAAAAATACATTTTGAGTAACCGTTTCAATTTGTTATAATCTATCTTTATAGATACTAAATATAGTTTATCTGTTTTTTGTTATTAAAGTTTCTTACTATGGTTTATAGAGTAGTGGGCAAACCAGCCAATGGGACGCGCAAAGAAGCAGTCATCGCAGACCATAGACACCTATTTTTAGTGTCAGCCTTTGAAGTAGCAGCAAACTCTTACTTTACACAATTGGAGTTCGAATCTCTCAGGGAAGACCCCCACCTGGAGTCCATTTCTCAGTTCGTTTGTCTATGCTTCGTTCTCTGTCTCTGTCTGCTATGCACTAATTTCCTATCCTACCTTTCTCTACATCCTCTATATCTTCTTATCTTCTTTCTGTCTCGGTAATAACTAGTAGTACTACGTAACATAGTAGTATTTTACTAAGGCCTAAATACATGTGTGAATATTATACGGATTCTGTGAGTCAAATAAATAAGAATGAAACAGGCTATCACGGCGAGCTGTAACCAACTTTTGAATTCCTAAGTCCATTAACATACATACATTATGCTGAAGTTTATTACTGTGTTAAGAGGAATAAGTAGCTTGGTTACTTGCCAATCCCTTCGTTGTAAATATATCTAATGTGCAGTATAATCTGTCTTTGTTCATGACCTCATAGTTATATTGCTAAATATAAATTCATGGAAGTGAATTCTTAATTATTATATAACATTACAAACTATTTAAAGATAATGTTTTCCTCACAATGTTTCCTCGCATTGCCGTAAAAACTAATGAGTATTATGGATATGAAAAAATCCTCTTGTGCACAGTCGGGATTTGAACGCAAGACTTTGGGGTTGATAGTCGCCTTTTTAACCACTACGCTAATCTCTGATAGCTTCAAATTTTTCAGTTTAATATCGTAATGTATATTGTTTTATTCACGTTCAAATAAATTCAATAAATACGAATGCGTGAGATAAATCACAAATAAAAAGTACAAAAATGTAAATCCATTGTTGTGGTTTAAACACTTGAATTAACGCATTGAATATGGTTGCCCAAAAATACTATAATGATGAGGTTTTAAAAGTATCTTAGCATTTCTATAAACCCAGTTATCAGATATTCTCATAGCGTATAATATACGGTCATAAGGACCGGCTAAGCTCTAGAGACTTCCATTAGACGTGAGCTTATTGCTTCGACCTGCGAATCCTTTTCAGAACTCACATATTTCTTTGAGATTAGATAAATATATTATTATTGAAAACAATTAATTACGCAGCAATAGCGTAATATAATGAAATGATGTGTTTTGATTACGCAACACGCATTATGGTTTACATAAATGTAAAAAAAAATGTCAAAATACAATATTACACTTCCAGATTTAGACTACAAAAAAATAGCAGATAGAAAAAAATAAAATACGTTTATTATGGAACATAAGATAGACAGGTATCACTTATTCCACGTCATTAAATTTGAACCTGATCCCTACTCATCGGCAAAGAAGACAGAGGGTGTAGGCCGAGAAAACGCCGGCGTAAAAAACTGTCGGTACTCTTTTAAAACAGCAAATCATCAAACAACACATATTTTAAAACAAATATAGCAAATTACTTAATTGAAAAAAATAAATTAAAGGTGCTTTTATAGCGTGGGCGAGTATCTAGATCATAAGTTTAACACCAATTCTAATTAACTTAACTTTCTTCTTATTACATTATGTAAATGCTTCTATTATGTGACATAATAAAATTAATGACATTTGCATGTCGATTTATGTATGGCAGATTGTGCGGATTATTATAAAATGATTGTATCTAATTGTACCACTTTCTTTGCAAATAAACGATTTCATTTCATTTCAAAAAAAATCTAACAATAAGACCACAATGTTATGTACTATCTGTCTAATATTTTACGTACTCGTTTTGGCAAACATTAATTATAGAGAGATAACATCTAATTCTACGAATAAGGTCAAGCGAGACGTTCTGGTCCCATGCTTATGCTAGTACTGCCGAAACAATTTTGTTTCATCAATCGAGTGATCAACGTAGCGGTAAGGGTAACCGCAGCAGATCTGAGATAACAAGATGGAGGAAAATCTTGTTTTGTACTACATATACGCCATTAGACCTTATGTATATTAGATTTTCGAAACGTGAAAATTTATGTATGTTGATAGTATAGAGATAAAAATATAGGTATTCGTGTTATTGTTTATGCGAGAGCGGGTAAATTTATTTGGGGTATTTTTATGGAAGTATTTCCTACCTAATATGATTAACAGTGCTTTATTAAAAGATTTTATCAGACAACATACTCAGGGGCCCCACAGTATTGTTCGCACATTTGCCCCTTGTTATACTAACAAAATAGAACTAAGTGCAGCCATATTTATTTTCGAAATTACGTAACAGTAGTCTCAAACTGTCAAACTGTCAAACGGTGTTTATTGCAGTGCAAATTAATTCCATTTATTTAAGTTAATAAAGGTTTGATCACACCAAAACGTGTAACACTAGTGGCAGGAGATCGCAGTGTAATATCCATTACAGAATAAACCTACAAATATCGCGCTGGTGAGAAATTTCGTAATTTCCTAGTGCCTTTTTGTTTTTAAAACTAGGTAGTTGATTTCATCGAAATTGTAACAAAACATTCTCCTATTGGCATCTCGAAAAAGAAGTTGCCAATATACAAAACCAGGCTAGCGTACTTTAAAATGTTGTCATTGAAGAACCGCAGAAAATTAATTGATAGTTCAATTGCATTGCAAGATATTTAATAATCAGGTTGATTGCCTGTACCTTCTATCTAAATTTATATATCGTGTACCCTCTCGATACCCAAGGCATCCCATTATTCCATTTGTCCTTCCTTTCCGTAGAACGCGTTTTAGTCAAAGCTCACCGATATCCAGATTAAGCATTCTGATTAACAAGCTTGGTCTGGATAACCATAGTTGCTCACCTGAAAATCGATTGTTGTTTAATTGTTTGTAATGTAAATTTTTATTAGTAACTTTTTGTTCTGTTTTGTTTCATATTCGTTTGATCTCTTCGTGCACTTTATGTTTGCCTATAAGTGCTTGTCACATTAAAAATAGTATTTTGTGGTTATTTTACCGATGTAACAATGTGCCGAGCATTGGCAAATTTTTTAATTAAAAAAAACATGATAAAAGTACTTTAATTGAGAATAATCACTTAAAATAAGGTACAATTATAAAAGAATATAAAGGTAGTTATTAACGTATTAAAATATTACATATATAATTGGAACTGAATATATGGTTAAAATAAATAATATGCAATTTTAAAGTTAAACGCATAAATGAACGCTGCCAGTATCTTCCGAACCTTGCCTAAAGGTTTTTAATAATATATTTAAGTTATTATATTTTAAAGCAATATGTAATTTCTAATATTAAAAATATAGTATTAGAAACTATACTAGATATAGTCATAGTGAATGTGCAAGCGATATTTAAAGATTCCGCTTGTGAACATAGCAACCGTTCATTTTCATGCTATTTGTTTTTAAGGAATTTACTTTATTAATATATATACTTTATGTATAATGATAAGAATGTACATCTCCATAGTAACACAGGTTTATATTGTAAATATATATATTCTGCAATCTTTACTGGGATGATTATATACGCGTGTAATAGAAATATACCCAGTATATGCGGTGCACCGCAATTATAAATAAACGGGGTGACTTCTAATATAAAATTTGCCTTTCATTTGGTCCGTGGATATAGGATATCTTAAAAAATGAGTGAGCTGTTTCTAAAAATGTGTATGATTAATGGAATTCGTCTTGATTTCGAGGGGTAATACTAAACCAGACATCAATCAAATCTAACGCGGAACTCTTTCATCGATCAAAATATTATTCGCAATAAATTTAGCCATGCAATAAAAATAAATGTAGTTTATAACTGATTTCAAAGCAATAACTGAAGCTGAAGAATTTGTTTTGTTTAGCGCACTTTATATAAATTGAATTGGAAATATTGAAAAAAAGTAGGTAATTTTATTTTAAAATATTTTTTTAAAGAATTTAAATTTCTTAGGACGCATGCGTCGGATCACGCATAGTGCCATAGGAGAAAACTATAGTGAGATAGATTGATAAATAGAATAAAGGAGATCGAGAAAAAATACACGCTTTTGGTTTATTTATGGTTATTTATTATATTAACTTTAGATGGATATTCTGTCGCATAAGATGCAGTAAACGCAGATTTTTTGTTTATTTATATTATCAATAGCACGTATTCAATGTGAATATACATGGAGTGGTCATATATTATGATCTCGTGGGGTTTTTACAATAGTAATAATTAATTTACAAAGAAGTTTCACTTCTGACACATGTACTTTGTACGCACGCACTTTTTAATTATTATTATTATACTAGCGGATCCGACAGACGTTGTCCTGTCTACACGTATTTAATTTCAAAATTTCAATTTTTAATAAGCCATTTTGATGAAAATTATTATTCAAATGTTATGACAATATCTAACGATCCAGCACATGGTCACACACGATATAACACAATGATAACAAAACTTTTTTTAAATTTCGGGACAGACTAAAATTAAAATTCGAATATTATTTAAAATTTGACACTGCGATGGTAGCGCCGTCTGTCGGATCCAATGTAAAACATTCCAAAATCAACAACAACTAATAAATTGAAAATTAAATAAAAAAACATTGTCCAGCGGACAAAATTGTCAATCTAAACCATTCCCAGATCCCCTTGAACACACACAAAAAATTTCGTCTAAATCGGTCCAGTCGTTTAGGAGGAGTTCAGTCACATACACACGCACACAAGAAATATATATATTAAGATATATTAATATTAAACGTAATTTAATTAAAAGCAATTGGCGGCCTTATCGATTTAGAGCGATTTCTTCCAGACAACCACTGTGAGTAAAGGAAAAAAAACATGGATTAAATTACCTAAGGTAGGCAAGAAGTGCAAAAATACATAATACAAATAAAATAAGAAGGAAAAAACATACTTAACAGAAACAAAAAAAAAATAATAATAAACTAACCTGATATAGGATATATAAAAAAAGACAAAAAGTAAAAAGTGCACATGAATCAATACAATCTAATTCAAGATCAGTCTCACGTCACTTAGTACGCAAGTTAGGGATATAACGTGGACAGGTAATGCTTACACAGTTTTATCAACATGTCATAATACGAAAACGTACGAAATAGAAAAACAAGTTCTATTTCTTCTTACATGTTATTCAAATTTGTGGGGAACTTATATTTTTACTGTATTCCACAAAAATTGAATTTGCAGTTTTGTTCATTACTTTTATTTAACCATAATAATGAAAACCTTTTTGCTAAATAAACGATCCTTGAAATTGGAGTTGAGAGAGCATGTTTCTAGCTTCCATAACAATGGTTACAAATTTGCATTTCATATACAAGTTTTGATACATTTTAGTATTTTTTGACTTAACCAACACCGTACTGATTTTTATATCACAAAGGGAGAACAATAG
Organism: Pieris rapae; assembly: GCF_905147795.1. NCBI lineage: Eukaryota > Metazoa > Arthropoda > Insecta > Lepidoptera > Pieridae > Pieris > Pieris rapae. The sequence continues at coordinate 7,752,140 of NC_059523.1, read as the reverse complement.
CTTAGAGAATTCGTTACCATGAGTAATAATTTTTCTTTTAAGCATTATGTGTTTAAGCTGTTATTGGAAAATGAAATATTTCATTGATACAATATTTCCTTTTGAACAGTGGAGTTTATTAACTCCACGCTTATATTTGTTAATGAGAGCATTTAAAACGAAAACACCGAAAGTAGACTTGATTATTAAGAATTTAAAAATTCTTTTTTTATTTTTATTACATAACATACCCACATTCTTTAAATTTTACCAAACGACATAATTAGGTTAAACTGTAAATTTCATTCAATCTGGAATGTTGTAGAATATTAATACACACTTTAATTTAATATTTGAATTAAGTAAAGATTTTTGAGGGTATCAAAATTGTGTATAACACCTTTTAGTGTGCCTTCGTACGCCTTTGAATGTAGCTATAGTTATTTTTAACTTTAAGAAATTCATGTGCCCTTCGATGTTTTGTTTAATAGATATTTATATAGGAAGTGCGTTGTAAGAATCAATAACACAGTATCAATAGGCTCTAAATAAAATTAATGATTGCATTAGCTATTTATTTTCCTTAACTACAAGTACTTCTCTAGTACGAAGTACGAAGTATCTTCTCTATTCCTATCAGAGCTGGGTGGAAGTACCAACTAAAATACACGTTGGACGCACCCCGCCCTAAATCCAACGAATCCGTCCTATGTGATACAGACGAATTTCGTTTTGATGAAAACTATTGATACCTTAAACATACCAAACTTTTAGATAGAATCATAGGAGTCTGGATTTTAGATATTCCGCCATTACGTGTCTTTTTTTTATAGAACAGGGGGCAAACGGGCAGGAGGCTCACCTGATGTTAAGTGATACCGCCGCCCATGGACACTCAACGCCAGAGGGTGCGCGAGTGCGTTGCCGGCCTTTTAAGAATTGGTACGCTCTTTTCTTGAAGGACCTTTCTCTTTTTTTTATTTTTATTTTTTTGACTATTCAAAACTGTTCTACATTATTATGTAAACATAATTTTTTAATTGACGTTTTTGTGGTTGTCTCAATAGGCATATTGTACGTAATTACATTAATACCATCGCTAAAGTATACTTAGAATCACAAAACATTCCTTATCGTTATATCGTATATATTTTCATAAAACATAATAAAAATATGCGTGAAAAATACCGACACCTACCGTTCCGCCGTTTAGTTCACCGAGTAGGTATCTTTAAAAGCAGAGACGTGTACTGAATATTTTTCTACGCAGTGCAGAGTCTGTGACATCGCCACATTGGGAATGCGATCAAGAATGTATGATAATGTGATGGAGACGTATCGCATTCGCTCGCTGAGTGTTACTTCGTTTTGTACTGTTTCTTATTTGATGCTTTTTGCGAGCGAAAACAATGCCACCCATTTGGAGCACTTCGCATTAAGAAGATTCAAGCGGTGGCTTTGTCTATTGTTGTGCGTACAATATCAATGGCATGGTTGGCATATTGTACGAAACTGCTAAGGGTGTATTGAAAACGTACTTTTAATTATTCTAGTAATCGCTTCATGCTTTTATTTACGGAAAATCTTCATTGGGCTTTGGTATACACTGAAATTTCGAAATCATTATTGATAATTTGTGGAATTAATATGAATCGTTATGGAAATATGCAAACAGAAAAGGTTTTTATTGATTTCGAAAGTTATATCTGTATTAATGTAAATATTTCATCCAATATCATTTCAGTATTATGTATGTTCAAGTTATAACCAATTTAAATTCCCGGAATAATATTAATCATAGATTTTAAGATAAAACTGTTTGAATATAGATATTTTTTGTTATTCTTGCAAGTCCAAAAAGCAATGTCGTACATTGATTTATGACGTATATTTTCAAACTCGATAATATATGTTTATAAGAAAATTAGATTGACATGGGTTTCTTTCTTTACCCGGTGGTTGTATGGTGACAATACTATATTGTATATTACCTGAAAAATGTAGTCAAGAATGATATGCGGGTATGGAGTTACAATATATATTACAGGTAAAAGTTTTTCAGTTAGATTAAAATTAAAACATTCAATATACTAAAAATTGTTTCATAAATTTGTTAAAATTTATAGCGGTTGAAAGAGCCATGAAACAATTATTCTACAACAAAGTAATACATTTAACGTATTAACGTACAAGGTAAAGTTATTATTTTAGAATGCTTTTGATTTTAATATTAAATAATACAGTTTATGACAGAAAAACTGTTCATGACCTATAATAGTTTGAGTATGCACACCATTCTATTAAACTTTTGTACCCTTTAATACTTAATATAACATAAAGCAGCCTGTAAAGGCTTTACGACGCTTTCAACGTCTAACGTAAATAAAATATGAAAATAAAAATCTTAAAACCCCATTTAAAAATTCCCTTTTGTAGGAGCCGTATTAGAGAGAAGCAATCAGGGACTAAATGCAATGTCACACGTACGAATTTATTGTATTTCCCAATAGACTCTTTAGAAAGATTGCTTTTAGATTAAGAACCCGTGTTAATTACTGGTTCCTTGGCCGGAATTTACATAATACCTTTTTCCAGGATGCTATGCATGAGAATCAAGGAATAAATTAAAATGTTGTATAACTATTTACATAGTAATTATCATAATACGTACTCTTCGTTTGTGCTAGGAAAACTTATTGGATATTATAGAATCTAAGTTGAACTCGATTTTCCGTTATTTATGCAAAAATTATTTGAATAACTATGTAGATTTTTGAGTGTGTATGTCTATCTAGCCTCATAATCATCACTATCAAATATATAGTTTAAACACAACACACACACACAACACTATAGTTTAAAAGTAGATCGTACGTACGTATATTAAAAATAATCAAAGTTAACAGCTCAAGCTCAAATAATTTTAGTTAACTTTTGTCAAATATTGTTATGCATCGTACTTTACATTTTTAAAGTATATGCATTCTCTACCACAGACTTAAGATAATAATAGAAATGCTTAAACGGAAATTTGATCGAGGCAAACATAAAATAATCAAATAACGTTATTTTTTTAACTTTTGAAACAACACGTTATTAATATATGTATATATTATATGAATTACAATTATAATTTTTTAATAAAATCATGACTGTGTTTGTAGATTATATTTGGTAGCATTTAAAGTTACACATCGAAATATTGTACTTAAATACAGCTGAAAACTTACTCAATTTGGAAATATATTTAACAGATATGTGTTCCAGATTAACTTGTCACATTTTAATACAAAATTTAGTTTTTACTGTACAAACAAAACAATTATTACATACTAAAGTTGTCCTTTGGAAAGAGAGATACGCTCAGCTATTGCTTCTTAAATATCTACTGACTCAAAAATTCTTAGGACACAAAAGGACTTTAAATTATGAGAGATAAAGGATTCGCGCGTCCAACTCCAAAGCTAACACAATATCAACTTTGTATTATTGTTGTATATTGTATCCAAAATAATTACAACTAATATTATTAATGTAAATTAATTTTGAATAAACTTTGATAACAAGTAAATATTATCGAAGGCAAAATAAATGGAAACAATTTGAATATTTCATTTGATATAGATATAATCTAGTGAAATAAAATTTCAACAACATAAAAGATTTTAGAAATAAATAATATGATGGCTTGTGTACTGTTTTATTTATTAAGTTTTATCGACAATCCTAGATTCCTAAAATGTTCTAAAAAATAAAATAAAATACGTTTATTTTGAAACATAAGATCATCATGGTATCATTTATTCCACGTCATTAAATTCGAACCTGTTGGCATCCCTACTCATCGGCAAAGAAGACAGAGGGTGTTGGCCGAGAGAAGGACGAGAGAGATAGGGAAGTTCATAATCATCTTATTAGAATTGTCATTGAATGTTTAACAAATATAACTGTTGCGGCCTTACTAATCCAAGCTACTTGACCGATACGATATTATTTATACAATTTCATGTTCAAAAATGATAATGATAAAATTGTTTATATTTTAACCTCTGCACGGGACCTTGCTATGCTGTAACGCAAGTTGTCACAAAGTTGAAATTTGTTCTAGAATCGTCCAATATTTCCAGAATGTATGTGATAGATATTATAAGTATACCCTTTAACTACAGTACTCAGTGTTGACACGACAATATGTTAAATAGGGTTTTGGATTGACAGAGTGCAATTATCGGCATTATGAATAAGGAGGAGAAAGTATAAATATTCACGTATAGTATTACTGTACCATACAGTGTTTATATAGTATTATACATCTGTTTTTTTTTTATGTATTCAGAAGGTCGGTGTAGTGTCAAGGTATGTGACTCTCATCCTTGAGAACGTAGGTTGGATTCCCGGCTGTGCACCAATGGACTTTCTTTCCATTTACCATTCGCTCGAACGGTGATGAAAAACATCGTTAGGAAACCGGGCATACCTTAGACACAAAATGTCGACGGCGTGCGTCACGCACATGAGGCTGATCACCGACTCGCCTATTAACAAATGATAATGAAACAGATTCAGTAATCTGAGGGCCAGACCTAATAAGGTTTGTGATATTGCTTTTTAAGTTATACTTCTCTTGGGGCGATGGAGAAAAATGATGAGAGTGAATTTTTACGATGCGCGCGCACACCATATCTGAATTCGACATTGTAAAGTGAAGTCTAGGTGGCATGAAAATCTATAACTATGTTCAAGTATTTTTTTATTTAGAACACGTGTTTCGTAACAGTACAATTAAGCAGTGTGAATAAATAAATATTATTTTGGTGTTTTTAAATCAATTTCATATACGACGGTGATAGTTACTATTTTTATATTAGATTTACTAATAATTTATTTATTGAAATAAAATATTTATGATTAATTTTATTATTTATTGTTAATCATTAGTGCATTTTAGTTACTTTTAAGAAGTATAACTTCTAACGAGTGTCCATGATACATACTCTTTTTTTCAGGTGTCGATTATCAATTGTGATGTACCATAGTCTTGATACAACGGTTCCCTTGCCGTAACGCCTAATTCAAACTTCCACTTGATAATATCCTTAATCATAACTTGACTCTCAATCAAATTAACCTGTCCGAACAACGCGTTAAACGAATAATAGGGTACATTGGTGTAAATATCACCGAGTCACCTTGTGTTCAAAATGCACAGAGAATACTCCATATTTCATTTTCATCCGTCTTTTGAATACACAATGAACAGACTACCATGAATACTAACTAGGGAACAGTTTATTTCGTTAATCGTGCAAACAAGAACTTTCAGTTCGTATTCTATTGTCTTGGAAATATATCTGAAAGTTTGTTTATAGACATCTGACGGTTATAAAGTGTTCTTGTTCAAGTTTATTTTTGTAAAAATAAAACTCATAGTTCTAAATTCCTTTATCGAGCTAGGTTTAATTGTCCTATTAACTCTAAATCCCGTAGTAATTGTGTTCAAATCACACACGCATCGCATTTCTATCGCATTGATAAGTTTGAAGGCAGAGTTATTGTTTCATCTTGATTTACAAGACATATGTCATGAATATAAGAAGAATGTCATGAATACTTAGATATTTGTAATGTTAAATACAACGGTCAATTTGTTCCAGAATTTTCCACGCCAGTAAATGCAATTATTTTTTTAGGAACATTCATAATTTTAAATTTAAAAACCCATTACAATAAAGCATTCTCATTAAACCAAGCGATACAACTTCTGTAAAGCTACGCTGTAAAAGTTTTGTATTAAACAAAACAATTTTTGTTATTCCACTCACCTGTTGGAGATTTCTAAGAATAACTGCAAGTTTCAAAATACAACTTATATTGACTTTTGTATTAAGTTCCTAACTTTGTAATTAACTAATTTGTAACGTAAACTTGCAGACTTTGAGTTTCAATGTTCTGATAAGAGCACTTTGGTAAGGTATATTTTCGTTCTTATTACTTAACATTGTGCTTTATGTTTATAAATTACTTGTTTAAAACAACTTTGTTAGGCGCTTTTGTTATCCTTTATGCGTCTATCATGCCATATTTAGTGCCTACCTACTAACCTGAAAGTATTTCTTTAATGTCATTTTTAAAATTTGAACTTTCACATACATTTTAATACGGTTCAGTTAATGAAGGCTGAAACGAAATTATTATTCACAACATGAGACTCATTTAACATGCCGACAATGACGAATACATAGCCCGCGATTATGAGTAAATGTCGCCTACACGGCATTTATTACGTCGCCTTAAATATTCCAAACTTCGAGACTTTTCTCATCATTGTTATTGCCTGCTACAAGAATGCTTGATTGATGGTAGCTACGCTTACATAAAAATCGCTGTAATCTTGGCACAATTGCTTGATTGCTCTTAATCACTCACTGAGACTGTTTTTCATAGCCTTGTTTTATTCGGATCTACCAAATTGTAGGCATTTCGGACTACTTAAGTAAATTGGAGTGGAAAACATGTACTTTCTAAATAACCAAGGGTCGTAGTTTATGGTCATAGCTTGGAGAAATTACAGTGATTGTGAAGTTATACGCTTGAGGGCATACATGTATTTTTGGAATTTTTGTACTTTTTTCCTTAGTTGATTTCTGATCATGGAATAGAGCCCTGGGCTTAAAAGTAGTAATGAAAAGTTATTTGCTGAATATTTCTTAACGTATACATGTTTTTCTATACATTTTATCATGTATGTTGAATATAGCTCTATAATATAAGCTCTGTCTGTGGGCCGTTCTGGAATTTTAATTATTAAGTACTCAAATGATTCTAGACCGATATTGCATGCATGAGGTTTTATATTAATTAGGTAAAAAATCAAGGCTCAAAATATTTACTAACATATGACAAGTTCAATATTGATTATTAATTATAAAGTAATTGAACTAGTATCGATACATTCTTGATTTTACTGCAATTGAAATTATTTAAAACCAATTTAAGTTATAATAAAGAAGTATGCATTAAACACATTATACAGTTTAAATGAAAAATTACTCAAAAAGGAGTGTGTGTTGCAGGTGTATTTATTGGCATTAACTTACGTTTATTTCATCTCATGAATGTCACATACCTTCTTTTCTATCCTTGTCCTAAAATGTATCCCTGTAATCCTTATACGACAAATTTCGTATAAATAAATATTAAAAAATAAAATATTTTACGAAAAAAAAAAAATTTTTTTTTGCAAGTAGGTTAATGATAAAAGAAAAAAAGAAAGAAGTTATTAGTAGACTTTATTTTGGAACCATAAATAAATAAATATAGCCTTTATTAACAATCTTATAAGTTACAATTTATCTTATTTCTACTTTATATACTACTTATACTTATTAACAAAATTAAAATAAATTTTTTTTGGAGCCATACGCATGTTTTAATTATAATTCACAATTTTCATCGTTAGTTCCAATATTAAATGTTTTAAATATAATACCCAAATTCCAAATTTAAATGGTATTCATTCGTTAAAATGATATCGCTTTGTAAAGTCGGATTAAATTAAAAGTTATGCGTTGAATTTTGTTATTGCTTTACTGTGACCTTGTATCGAGAATATTTTAACGTTCTTGAAACTAATTAGCGGTTTCGAGTATCTCAAAGGATAATCGATTTTAACTTTTACAAAGTGAACACAGTTATATTGAATTAAAATGCCTTTATTTTTCACAATTTACCATTATTAATTATAAAACTGTTCCGACATTTCGCGTGCTCTACAAAATCGTCAATTAAAAAATTATGTTTACATAATAATGTAGAAAAGTTTTAAATAGTTAAAAAAAATTATAAAAGAAAAAAGAGAAAGGTCGTCGTAAAAGAGCGTACCAATTCTTAAAAGGGCCAGCAACGCACTCGCGAGCCCTCTGGCATTGAGAGTGCCCATGGGCGGTATCACTTAACATCAGGTGAGCCTCCTGCCCCCTGTTCTATAAAAAAAAGTTATGAAATAGCTTAAAGTTTAAAGGTATTATAATTATAAGTTTATTTGAATAACAAAAACCGATGACTTGAAGTATTAAATTACTTATTATGTTCCCAAATCACTGATATTGTATGCTATTCAATAATTAAGCAAAATAATTATTAGGGTACAGTTCAATTTACGAAGGAAATTAGCTACAAAATAAATGAATTTAGAGCAAACTCCACGTAGTCAAAGTAATTTACTGAATAAATATTCAAGATTCGTTCAAGAGAATTGCTAAATTAGAACCAGGTGAATTCGGTTATTGCATACAAATATAATATTCCTAATGAACTTGACGAACTATTGTAATAGTATTTATTCTAAGTGCAACTTTGCAAATAAATATTTAAGATTGATATGCCTGTAATACTAGAAGTGGGTTATGGATTCATGTCTTTTTCCGTGTCTGATATATGCATGCCGAACAAGGAAATTTACAAATAAAACAAAAAACAATATATGTCAACGAGGCATGGAAGTGATCATGCTAAACATTAAAAAGGTACATAAGATAAGATCAGAGACGAAAGCGATTCGTGCTCTAAGCCACGCAAAAAACTGAAGTGGAAGCGGATTGGTCATGGAGAAGCCCACACCAGGCAAACGATACAGAGGCAGACCCTATGGTATGCTGATATCAAAAGATGTAGATTTTCTGCAGATATCTTTTAGTCGATATCAAGTCCGGAGAAATAAATACAGATATTACAACATTTTCTACAGCTGTAGTTCTTTTTTGACATTTAACACCTTTTGTCTTCAGTCACCACGCACGCTGTAAAGCACGCGAAACGTTGGATAAATTTAAAATTATGTTTAAATAATAATGCGGGTATAAATTGAGATATAAGCTACTGCGACCAGACTGCTTACGTTGTACCAATTTAATGTAAAATCGGTTAAGTAGTTTAGGAGTCCATCGCGGACAAACATCGTAATAGGAGATTTATAGATATAAAGAAGATATGTAAGCTATCATATCTTTCAAGATGGATGAAACTGGACAGGTTGTGCAAATATGATTAAAATCGGTTAAGTGGTTTAGGAGTCCATAGCGGATAAACAACGTGACGTGTAATTTATACATATAAAGATATAAAAGTCTGGAAGCATCTTCGACGAGTTGGATATGTAACTTAAGAAGCTATGAGATAAATTGTGTATATCGTAATAATGATACAACAAAGTTCTTAGATAGAATTTGTTTACGTCTTAGTTAAATCAGTATGTAGGAATCGTAAATGTAGTACGCCAAGGCTTTTAGGCAGCGCGATTTGCAAATCAAATATACAACTAACGCTCAAACCATTCAAACGTATGGTAAATTGCGAATTTATACTGTATATAATGTGTTCAAACTTAACATTTATTATCAAACGATTCTATACAATGATTGTGACTGATGGAATTACGAGTTTACAATCTTTCATTCGTTTATTTCTCTTCTCCAGGTACCAATTTTTTACTCTTCAAATTATTAAATGACAGAAAACTGAATATTCATTAACATGTCAAAGTATGTCTAGCTTGTTATATGTAATATATGTTATTTCAATGAATTATAATTCATATAATTGATGGCCTTTGACAAACATGGCATACATAATAAAATCTAACGTATCTAGAGAAAGAGCTAAATTAATCCGAATTGTATTCTTTTGACATAAGAAATATCTCACCTCTTTCTGTCAAATTGTGTTCAAGTTGTTGTGAAAAGAGACATGATTTCTTTAGTTAAAAGGGCTAGTTGGACTTATTTATTTTTTATATAAAGGGAAAAAAAATTTTATAATGCACATACATTATATACTATTTTAGGCAATTAAAATAATTAACGTGATGTATTTTGTTATTATTACGTATTTTAATAAAAAATAGAAATTATATTATATCAAATCTTTTGAACAAGAGAATACTTTCATATCCCATACTTCTACAACAGTATGTAATTGTTTCAAACGGGAATTTCTAACATCAATCAATTATCCCTAAAGATCCTTTTCCCACCAGAGAAGTTTGCGAATAATTTAATATAAGAGGCCAAGTTTATCTTGCGGAAAAGTTAATCTCACAGGCTATTACTACAACGCGAGGTAGGCTTTTTTATCAAGATTGAAGGTTTTGAAAGTCAATTGTCTTCCGACTCTTTCATTTATATACCTTATAGGGGTAGTATGTATTCTTCATAAGATTTAATGAGAAGTTAAAGGTATATTTTAATACGGCATAAAGATTTTATTTCAAATGCCGCTTTTTTATTATATAGACATAAAATTTATATGATAATAGTTGTTATCCACCAAGGAAATAGAATGCTTGTTGCTTCATTGCATAAATATTAAATAAGTAAGCATAATATAGGTTTTATAGAGTACTTATGTGTTTATGTAAATGTTCTCTTAAAAAATTGTTATAAAAAGCAGTACTATTAACGTAATTACTAGAATTATTCAAATAAAAATACCAGTAGTGCTACCCTTGGTCTTAGCTACAGATTCCTATATGTTTCGTGACATTTTTGAAGTTATACTTCTTTTTGCGCGTCAGGGAAACTTAGAGTAATTTATTTACGATGCGCGCGCACACTGTCCCAAAAAACCGCCTCCCTGAACTTTGCTATATGTCAACATAGTTTTTTGTGTCAACATATTTAAATATACTTTAGTTAACTAGATAATGCGTTACACAACTTTACCTCTTTTCTAATGTTAGTGTAGAATACAATTTAAAAAAAAAAATTATACTCATTAAGAAGTATAACTTCTAAGTTCTCGCGTGTACATTAAAGTACACACATTTTTTTTTCAATATGCAAGTATCAATCTTCAGTGTTGCTTGAATAATGTATGCATAAAACATTAGATTAACTTTATATTACTGTATTGTTAATTCAATGAACGAATCAAAAATTTGTAATGTTAATTAAATTAAATTACTTTATGTTTTGCCTGTATCGATATGAACCAGCTATAACTCGCATGAAACTGCGTGGCTAAGACATAAATGGCGCCATCTTGTAATCTGATCGTATAATTCGTAGACAATATCATTACCATGCCAGATTCAGTACAATTTATTGTAATAGGTAAGAATATATGTCTCTAGGTTATGGTTCTTAATAATTTAGTTGTGATTATTGTAACAATTGTTAAGTATGCGATTTTCAAAACAGTGATCGTGCCTTCGAATCCTGGCTAAATAGCATCACTAATTGCTTGCACACTAATTACACGTTGAAAGAAAATTTTATGAAGTAAAAGACATGACGACATTGCAAAAAATCAAGTAGTATACCACAAAGGACAGTTCAGAGTCGATACACAATTCATATTACAATAATAAGTTCTGAGTACATACCTACTTGTGACGTATCCGTAACAAGAAGAAAAGCACACAATTGTCTCGAACAAAGAGAAGTTAGACTGAGACTGATATACCTACTCTCACAATAGTTCCAAAAACATGTAAAACACACTCTATAAAATTATAAATTGAGCACGTAACTAAAAAAAATATGTAATATCAAAAAGGTATATATAAAAATAAAAATGCATCTAATATAACCCGAGTAAAACTCAACAATAACTACTAAAATGAGACGATCGGCGGAAGAATTTTTATTTGGATTATCCTCATCAAATCTTATTAAACTAAAATTATGTATATCAGAAAAGTCAGACTGACAAGTATTAATTAATCATGAATGCTATAATCTAGGATCAAAACCTATACAACGGTCATATTTATTATATTTATTAGTTTCTCGGTTATTTTTGCACAAACTTTATCTTTAATCTCAGAGCGATATCGTTGTACAAACACTTGTGCTTTTCGACGTCTAAAATAACACATAAAGTACCGCATTGAGAGAATTTATATTTTAATAAATATAAAGGTACAATATTAATACGTCTTTGCAATATGTTATATAATTTTTTTTTAATAACTTTATAATACGAACAGAACACATAAGTCGCCATCTGTATCATTATATATTTGTGTAAAGAAAAAGTCAACGTTTGCCTTCAGAAATTTATTTAATTGCCGAGATTAAATCTCTTTTATCTGTTTAAAGTACCTCTAGTAATGTTATAACCATTACATTGGACGTATGGTAATAAAATCGTAACAACTCAATACATCGAGGTTAAACAAATTAAACGAATATCTGAGCAGTAAGTAAAGGGCATCATCGATCAAAGTCTATTCCGTACATTATCCTCAGCCGAGAGCCGAGAATTTTCCCTACTTGTAATATTTAATCCCAGCTGAGTAGATTGCATCATAATAGCCTGCGAATGATAAAGCTCCCGCTCCCAGGTAACATTATGATCGATGTTTGATAGCCCCTTACTTTGTTGAGTACATGTGACTTGTTTTGTAAAGTTCTTTTAGTATTTTGTTACGATTGTTGTATGTAAAGAGTGTACCAATTCTTAAAAGGCCGGCAACGCACTCTCTGGCATTGAGAGTGTCCATGGGCGGCGGTATCACTTAACATCAGGTGAGCCTCCTGCCCGTTTGCCCCCTGTTCTATAAAAAAAAATGTCGGGAGAACGTCCGAGTATTTATAGCCGCGACTTATAAATCAACAGCTTCAAATTGGCCATCGAAAAAACTATAAATTAAATTAAGCATTTATTTTCACGTGGATTTCTCCCGCGCCTGTCTAGTTTTTGTAGAATATTGTTTTTACGTTTGTCGAAACCATCATGGTTATTAAATGTGCTTACATACACTTTATATTTTATAAAAAAATTAAACTAATGTAGTTAAATTGAAACCTAAAAATTGTTGCTTAGGAACATCTGTTAGTGTTTCAAGTGCTACAGTAGTCTAAGATAATAATATATAGACAAGAATTATTATTGAGTTCCAAATTCTCGCAGGAAAGGCAAAATAAATACTAAACACCGAAATTGTTTAGTTCCACTTTACAACAGTAGATGGCGCTTCAGTGACTGGTAATTACACACAAGTGTACTAACCCATACTGGTCGTAACATCTGGCTAACAAGAAGATTCTCTTTAAAAACCCTCATCCCATGTAGAAACTCCAATGTTATACTGTACCAATGACTATAGTTTGAACAAATATATATATTTTTTTTGTAATGAGAAATAAAGTTTTTTAAACATTAGTTTGTAATCTGTTTCAAAGATAGTAACAAACTAACCAAGCAGTAAACGGCAAAAAGCTGTGTTGTAAATATACTTTTCTTACAAGGTTGAAAATTCAATAAAGGCTTAATATAAAGAACATAAAGGAAACGCACAAAGAACAGGCTCATTTACATGTAAAAATGTCACATCTATAAACAACCTAAACAAAACGTATAAGACCTTAACTTATTCCGGTGTCTATAAAGAAAAACTTTATTAGAGGTTAAGAAAATCTTAGTTGTCAAGGATCAACAAAACAAAGTATAGGGGAGTTGTGTTTCCACGCGATCGCTCGCCAATAAGTAGGCGGGCCGCAAAGTTCGCTTTTCCACGAGAAAACAGTTTTCCGATAATTCAAATATAACAGACATTAAAATGCCAGTATGAAGGATTTGTTTGGGTTGGTACGTGCCAAATATATCGAAATCACTGTGTGCCACATTCATCCAAATATTTTTCAAGTGATAATGTTAGTTTTTATTTATTACCTTTGCGAAAAAGATTTAAAAATCGATCCCTCTCCCTCCTTTATTCAAAATTCATTATTTTTGCCACAGGAAAGAAAGTCATCAAAGCGAAACATAATTTTCTCAGGAAAAATTAACGGAAGCTAATGCTATTATTACTTTTAGTATATTACATAAACATGTATATACATATTTCTTATGTAATGTACTAAAAGTAATACTTACTTTGTCTTTCATATATATAAATGAAAGCTATTTGTTTCCTTTTTGACAATTTAAACATTGTTTCAATTTAGTGTAAAAAGTAAAGAAAATGAATAGATAATATATATGCTATATAACAATAATTTATCTATTCATTTTTTTAATTAATTAGACTGAAGAGCAAAAGCGTTTTACGATTGTTTCACTGTTTAAACATAATTAATTTAATGATGTAAATGAACGACAAGTAACCGCACATGACGACGACACATTTTGACGAATGTCTACAACGTAATAATGTATTACGACTCTATCCGCGGAAATATATGTTTTATTATGCGATGGAAAGAGACTGGACGGTATGAGTTTGATTCCATGGAAGATGGGCCGGGTGATGGTATGCGATGCAACCTGTTCAGAGTCTGAACTGAACACACACTGGCCACTCGCCATCTTTATGGAACCAACAACAGAGCTGGTGCGGCTAAAGACTGCAAATACAGGGGTCAAGGCTCCGAATATGAATTTGTCCCATTCGGTGTCGAGACCCTTGGTCCGTCCGGTCCTAGCGCTTAAGGCTTTTAGGGAAGTATGAAAAACGTTAGTCGACATCACTGGAGACCGCAGAGCTGGCAACTACGGACAAATAATTAGTCTAGCTATTCAAAGGGGGAACGCTGCCAGTATCTTCGGAACCTTGCCTATTTGTTTTTAAACTGCCTCATTAACTTCTATGATTATTTGGTAGAATTACAATACAAACTAAAACTATCTTTATTATTTTTGTTATCAATTTCAGGAAAGTAAATTTAGGTGATCGGACATCGCTGATATTGTGAACAAAATATTTTCCGTAAAATTAAGATATCCTTGTGTTTTTTTATCATAAAATGTTGGGAAAAAATCCTCAAAACAGTTACAGTGGTACATCCAAGGAAGTCAAAATGGACGTCAAAGTCAAAACATTAAAACTGTCGTAATTTTGTTTCTGATTTTCAGAACTCTATATGTATGCTGTAAACACTATCAGATAAATCACAATTGATTTACCGATCTTTCATTTAGCCGTTTTCTTAAAAGAAGTTAAATTGATAGAAAATTATTGGTCTGGTGATGGTGGTCTAAAAACGATGTGGTGGTAGTGAAAGTTGTAGCGGTGATTTTGGTTTAGACTCCGAAGATTCTTTCTATAACCCTTAGTTAGCTTAGTTAATTGATTTTTCTGGTTCGCTGTCACTGACAGTATAAGGTTATATGATGCAGTGTTGATCTAATGTTATACATCTGGTATCTCTAACGGACGTCGAGAGATCTGACTCCTGCGTCAAAGTAAGAGTTGTATCGTGTAAGCAACAAATAACTAGTGTAGATAAACTTGCAGGCAAAATACCTAAATCAGTCGACAGATAATTATTTACACACAATGTCATATTTGATAGTATGGATTAATCCATTTACGATTGTTAGCGATCAGCCTGTCATTATTTCACTATTGAAATTCATTCACTGCATAATATTAATGCTTCCATTTAATGTTTTGTGTGGTAAGATAGCACAAAGAGAGGATTATATTAATCTATATTCATACTTTCAACTGGCATCGAGCGATTGAATTTTTGAACAATTTAAAGTTCCATTGACATTATTAAGGTTCACTTTGCAATGGGCTATAACTAATATTGCATTCTTTTCATTCTAAATTCAAATTATTTATTTATATTAAGTCCCACTTTACAAAACAGAGTTGCAGTTATAGTCAGCCACTTGGAGAAGGGATTTGCCAAATAAAAATATTAGTATATAGACAAATGTATTGTTGTTGAAAAAGAAATAACGATCAGTAAAAGATCGTTTTATTATTATATGTGCTTCCACCAGTGTATATACTTACCTATATACAAGATATAAAGTCTTTACGAAACGACTTAAGCAAGCTTCTGTTCGACTTCTGGTGACTATGACTAATCATGATTCACTATAAACATTTAAATGTCTATTATGTTAAGGTAGGATCCCATATTACATTTGTAGAATCTTTAAAACTCTTTTGCATAAACATTTCTTAACCATATTCTATCCTGATCAATTGTGACTTGTATAATTCTTGTATTCCCTTTTCTTTTGTATGGAATCGCCATTCATGAATCCGTGAGATTAGCTTTTGAGTTCTGAGTTTGTTATATCAATGTTTTGTATTACATTAGCTTGGTTCTATAATTGTCTTTTAACATTTGGTGATGCACTTCTTGCACTTTAATCAACATATTTCCTTTTTTAGGTTTTCCCTTAGTAGGGTTGCCTGGAAGAGATCGCTTGTTGTGAAAGGCCACCCACATGCCTTATCATTTTTTTGTTATGTTATTTGTGTCTTTTAATACAACGAAGTGTGAATAAATAACAATAAATGAAATTACTAAAACTTTTCATTTTTTCGCTTTAAATTAAGCAATCTCATAAACGTAACAATTTACTTTTCTCATGTCTTTAATTTTCCAAGAATTGACAAATATTTGTGCTTATCTCAAATTAATCCGCGTGTTTTTCAACAGAGTTTAATCGAAAAAGTTTAAAGAATATTTTTGTCCGCATTCCAAATACGATCCTCATTTGAATAATACCTCTTACGTAATCCAATGTCCTAGCGATGAAAATAGTTGAAAACCCACTATGAATTTGTTCGACCGATATGCGATCTGGCAACATGACAGGCACTACTAATATGATTGATGTATTTTTCAAATTTCATATACCCTTATCGCTTTGCCCTACATGTCAACGGTATTGTCAAGAAAAATTTTACATCTTACGTCATTATAATTAAACTGACCATAGTAGTGTTTGTCAACTAGACTTTTGGGCCAATTGTATAAAATTTTGATTGAAAATATAAGTGTCCATTACTGTGGTTACTAAGGCGTTTTCAATGCAGGAACTTTAAAGGCTTCATTAATAATAATAATAAGTTATATTCCTTAACTCTGTGACCTATCTTTAATAATATATTTTCACTACGATATGTCTCGGAGTTGGATGTGCCTCTTTGCAAAAGCCTCCTTTAACCTTTTCCACTGTTCTCTATCATTTACTACTCTTCTCCAGCCGTAGCTTGCTGTTAATATGAGTTCATCCTCTCATCTTTTGATTTGTCTGCCGCTTCATCATTTTCCGTCTCTAAGGTGTCAATGCTTTATTAATGTCATATCAAGTGTTTAAATGTAATTGCTGTGTGACGGATCTCTGATCCCCCGTAAGCCTAAGTGGGTGGTCTTTGGAGGATATTGACTAGTCAATGTCCAAATTATATAAATTATAATCATAACGTCGCAAACGCTATTATTATTATTATTAGGATATGGAATGTTCAGTCAGCGAGGTCCAAAGTACTGTCACTTAATAAAAGGTGTCCCTAGAGGAGTGAAACAAACAGCTCAATAAGATGAGGCATTATCTTCGCTGAATAAAAAAAGTCGTAAAATGTGGGTGGAGTCACATTAAATAAATTGCAGGCGAGCCTATTGCGACATCTGCGGGTCGCAAGTAGTATGAGAGCTGAAAATTTAAAGCCTTCTTAAAACATGTTGTTAGCGTTTA
Organism: Pieris rapae; assembly: GCF_905147795.1. Taxonomy (NCBI): domain Eukaryota; kingdom Metazoa; phylum Arthropoda; class Insecta; order Lepidoptera; family Pieridae; genus Pieris; species Pieris rapae. Next base: position 7,734,713 of record NC_059523.1, on the reverse strand, counting down.
AAAATTTCGATTTTTTTTAAACCTTTATGGTTCTAAAAAAACAAAACAGTGGTAAAAGGTTCATTAATTACTTGGCACCACTATTTAAAAAAAAAATCTGCGGCGCTACAAACATTTTTTTTGGTCTGGGCCCGGTTTTCTATATCTGTTTCATGATGATCTGTCAATCTAATAAGCAAGTAGATGAATGGCCTCCTGTGCCTGACACATGCCGTAATTTTTTTTGGTTTAAGGCAAGCCGCTTTCCTCACGATGTGTTCCTTTACCGTTTGAGCGAAGGTTTGATGCGCACTTATAAAAGAAGTCAATTGTCAACAGCCAGAGATCTGATCTACCAATTGAAAAAAACTTACCATTTGACTCCCAAGTGTAAATTTTCCTGTGAAAAGTTTCATGTGAAGATTAAATACTTGCTGCATTTAATTTACAGTGATAACGAGGCACTTACAGTTGCCTTTTGTACAAAAATCTGGCTTTCTATGTATTTTTTATTTTATTTTATTTATTTATTTTGTTTTTTGTATTGTTAAATAATAATTTTGATCGTTTGTTGGATACACGTATGTGTATTTGGATACGTCTACTGTTACACAATTTAAACACGTACGGGAAAGGAAGTTTTAGGAGTATCATCAGTAATCTTTATCCCTGATTTATATTTATTTAGGTGCAATGAAACTATTTTGATTTAAAAAAAATTAACTTATTTAATAGAAACCTGATATCAAAACATATATTCTTCTGTATGCCGTGAAGCCCTTATAAACTAAATACCAACAAAATAATTCCATCTTTGAGAGATTTCACTAGAGGTACTCAATGAAGTTTGATTTATAAATAAGTTAATTTTTGTTCAGTGTTGTACACTATATAAAAATCAACATCAGAAACATAAACATAAACCGGCTCTTAGTCCAAAACCACGCTGCTAACTGCGGACGTTACGTCCTACTTAGCACGCTCTTTGATTTTAACTTCATACTTTTTTTAATTAAAAGCTTCTTTAAATTTCGTAAGTGCTCATTTAGTCTCGCCCGAGGACATCATAAGAATTTATTTAATCATAACGCGTCACCAACTCTTCACGTTTCAGGCTTTTTGAAAATAAAAATTATCTTAGAATAATTTACCTTTATTAAATTGTTAAATTTGTATTTTTTTATTTTGTTTTCATGTACTATTAAAAAAAATATATATGTTTAAAAATGTCCATATGCGCTATATTTCGTTACATAATAGTTAAATAAATGTATTGGAAATACTGCAATACTTTTATAATTATTCAATCAAAAATATTTGTTGAAATATCTGGTTAAGCGTATTACGATTCCATGTTAACTAAGGTTATGGAAAAATTGCTTAGCCCTACCTAAAAGGATCTTTCTTAGCAGAAAACGAACATACCTGAGTCTTTGTAGGTATATCCAGGCAATTTGGGAAACAAGTTTGTTAGGGCTGTCACTGACTTTAGATTGAGAGATTTGCCCGTATTAGACTCTTGCAAAGTCCGGCACGTTGTTTTTAAGCCAGGTTTGGGTAGTTCATGCCTTGTGAGCGGGTGCAGAATCCTGCTAAAAAGTCCCTGGTATATATATATATATGTCCCTGGTGTCCATCGTGTTACCTGTATTAATAAATGATTTTTGACTTTGACTTTTGTATTTAGTTCACTCAATATCCGTAGCGCTAATGACGTAACCTTGGAATCCCGTCTGGCTGGACCCCAGGTCTGATTACTACTGAAACGCCAGTGCAAGTTGTTACATTAAATGCGACCATACGAGTCGATATAAAAAAATTTTTTTGTAATTTTCACTTATAATAATATAAAAATATTGAAGAACCTCTCACTGTTATAATGAACAAGTTTCCTCTTCACCGGTTGAAAGATAAAATATTCAGGTCAAATTAAGCAATCTTGAATTGAAATCAAATTTAAATCATTTTAATAACAGGCTATAATCAATTATTGAACCATCCGTTTATCAGCAAACTGCATGCCGTATATAACATAAATAAAAAGGCAGACTACTTTTATTATTACATCTAAAGTATTGTCTAAAGTTTTACATAGCTCTATTATTTATATTAGATCATTTTACTTGTAACCCAACACGAAAAACAGGTTTCAATTCATACACCACATACACACATACAGTAATAGACTATTTAAAGCATTAAAAGATTAATTTCAAGCAATATCATAAAGTTGGTGATGGTAATGACAGCGATAAACGCTATCATTAAACATAATTACGGGGTGACTCAAACAAGATGAGTCAAACTCTCATCCCTTAACTTATAAAAGTTATAAAACTCATTTGGTGTACGTCAAACACGTTGAGCAAATCGTCTCTTTATTGTCTAGCAAATTGATTAAAAATACTAAAAATAGTGCCGTTGTTACATAGTTTCGGATGGTTTTTTAGGCTTAGCAGATTTGTGAAAGAAGTGGGACAGTGGAAAAATCGCAATGAATTCGCGGTCTGTTTCAACATTTTTTTAAAAGACTTAAAAAGCAGACGCAAATATATGCCCGTTCTCTATTATATATTAGTAGGTTACGTCTCTAGTAGGTCGTCTAAGCAGGTAGTCACCTGAGATAGTTACAGTTCACAAGAAATAGAAGCAGTGTTAAAGACGTTACGCGTTATACCACAGATGTATAATCCACATAAATATTATATCCTCTTTTGTTACAAAACTAAAGTTCTCTAACTTCGACTATAGCGAATATTTTTTACTAAGACTGGCCATTCATACATACACATGTAGTCGAACATGCCAGTCCACTGGATCATAAGGCTTATTATAACAACTGTATAATACAAAAACACAATGTAATTAATTACTGACATATTACAGACAAATGATCTGTCATTGTGATATATTGACATTCCAACACACGCCCGAGGATCATGTGATTTATGTCAACAATATCTGTGACAGAAAAAATGAGGGTGATAATAGATGAGTAATTTACCGTGGCTAATATCCTGAGATATCATGAAGATTGTGTTATAATTATTGAATATTCTGTTTTTAATTGTCATTTGATATATTTCCTTACAATTATGTTTACGCTAGATATTTAAATTTATTTACTAGTCTAAAATTGTTGTAAAGACACACCTAGTTAATAAAATAAACTAAAATCGTTTATCAATTCGGTTTAAAGATTTAAATTTATATGTATTTTGATGCTTTGTTTGGTTCTTATACCTTATCGTTGCGCTCATTTATATTTTTCCCTTACATTTTTTGACTGGACGAGATCGCTCGAAAGAGATAAGCCCGCCCATTGCTTCCTAATTATTTAAATTGTTTACGTTGAAAGAAATACAGCACGTATTTCTTTCAACGTAAGTATAAGAAAATAAAAATAAAATAAATAATATGTAGGTTACAGAAAAAGATTTATATAAACGTAGATCTAATGTATCTTCTTCAAGTCTTTCTGCTATTCCCTGTATTTTGTATTTTAATTAGGACATATTGACAATGTTTTACGTTTACTTTCATTGTTATTGTCAAGACTGACATGGATTATACTTAGTAAAAAATTGATTAACAAATATTGTATTAAACAATATCCGTTAAGAAAATTAGGCCTTTATTAAAACCTATTAATATATTATGTTTTCATTAAATAATTTTTTGTTGTTAAATAAGCATTCCCAGAAATTGTGAACATTTGTAGGCTTTAAGACTTGCGAATTTAATATATTTTTCCATATGAAATATTATATATTTTTGCTTACAAGAAATAATATGTATCTAAATCGTAGATATTTGTCAACGCCAACTACACAACTAACATTTTTTTAAGTAGGACCTTCTAAGCCAGTTCTACGCCTTTAAATATTTGAATTAAGGTCCTATAACCCCTAGGTTGCGCAGAGGGCGTCCACAGTGAGTCTCCATCGCGTTCGGTCTTGAGCCTCGTATTTCACCTCGCTCCATCTCTAACCGGCTCCCTTTGCCTCGTCTGCTACGGCGCCAGGTTTGCTTGGGACAGCCACGCTTTTGCTTTGTGACTTCCAATTAAGTGCCTGCTTAGGATGATTGGGAACTTCGAAGGGAAGTTGAACCTATCCAATTCCACTTGTGTCTCTTGATCTGCTGACTGATCGGGGTTTCTCGGTAGCGCTCCCAAAGTTGCTTGTTAGAGATATTTAAGCCACCGAGGTCATATTTTTTTTTGTGTTGTTATTATGTATTATGTATAGATTTAGATACATTGATAAATAAACGAGATTCTATTAAAACTAATTATAAGTAAAATCTAGTGGCGCAAGCCTAATCCTAACGTGACCGCAGATTGCGTCCGATTCCATTTTTTTTAATTAATACTAAGTGATCAGACTGCTGTGCCTGATAATGCAATGAAATTTTAGGCTTTAATACAGGTCGATTTCCTTCCTATGTTTGCGTCCAAAGAGCATGTTAATAAAGAATATAGATAGGAAAATGCATTTCTATGGCGGTAGAGAAGGCTCAACTTTGTGGCAGTACGCATTTCACGAGGCACTACTGTTATCAATTATAACTAAAAGTTTAACCCGAAATGTCAAGTTGTAATCATAGGAATGTGCCTTCATTTCAAAAACGGTCATTATTTGTATTCCACCCTCAGCTTTCTCGGTCCGTGATTCATAAATAATGAAGTGTTACCCTTATTTCAATACTTTATCTTTCTTTTGAGATAAAATCTATCCAAATGTAACGAAACAATCAAATATTTTTTTAGATGAGAATGGTTATTTATTTTCAAGTTTTATTTTAAATGTAAATTTTAATGTAGCTTGTATAACACACGCAAAACAGTAATCACACGGTTTGGTTTTTTAGTTAAAACCTGAAAAAGTTTTGAAATAAATAGTATTTTATTACAAAATCTTTAACTAAAGATTTGAGAATACTGAATGAGATTTAGTATTGGTATTATTGAGTCTAATTATGACAGATAAATACCTTAAATGAACATAGATTTAAAGAGAACATGCTTGTTTTCTTAAGATGTTTTTCTTTATCATGCATATATTGCTTACATAATCCCAGGTTTTCCTACGAACGCACAACCTAAGGGAGAATGGTACCCTAAATGATTGGTCTGGACTCTTTTTGAGATGGCACTGCAAACACACCGTTCTTCTTGATAAAACTAAGATTAATTCGCTTAAATTTAAATCCACTTAGGTCCACTTAGGTCCACTTAGGTCGTTATAAACATAGCAAAACAAACTTATGTAAAAGCACATCAAATATGATCCCTTTGAAAGCATTCAGTCGTTTTTACTTCAAACAATAAACAGTCGTATTTGCTGAGCGCCCCTTTCCTGACTTTTTAATACAATTGTCCTTCCCGTGCACTTGAGTGAAGGACTGAAAGTAGGTTAATGCGTATGTTAGTTCCGCGGACGCACAAGCTCGCCCGGTAATACCCGGCCAGATTAGAAACATAAAAGATAATAGCAGACTTTTCATTTAATTTCTCTTTTGCGCGTTACGGTTAATTCAAAAAAATGCTTTAGAAAAATCTTGCTTTATAAATATTTTTGCATTAAGTAATCTCTCTAAAGCAAGCTCTTGTCCCCCTAATGAAGTTGGATTTCATATATTTCTACGATACGTATTTTGCATTGATATTTTAAATATCTTCACAGATCAGTATAGGGTATAATATATGACCGTTTCCTTAAGATATTTTCACTGAAAAATGGACCACAAGACCCTAGAGTTGAAAGCACGGTTTTTGTAGAATCTATGTAAATTAGTTAAATTAAAGTTGTATTTATACACACAAAACATACTAAATTCTCTAAACTAATATTCTCGAAATTGGTAAGAAAACCTGAAATATTACATAATCTTTATATAGATAAGGGAGCGATCAAGTATTACGTCACGCAATTTTTGGAGATTCTTGACCCCCCCCCCCATGTAACATGCCGTACTGATATATTACATCTTAAAGTTGTCATTTATGTGGTGTAAAGTAACGAGAAGTCGAAAATAATTAACAATAACGCATATTTCAATCCCCGCCCCGCATCGTAACGTTTTATCCAAAAATTCGTTACGAAATACTTGAGGACAACTTTATTCATTATTAATTCAGTTTTTCATGTATTTCAGTTTTGACCAATTTTAAAGTAATAACCGAACGACCGACCGGTTCCGAACCAAATTCTCTTACGGTCCTTCAGAAAAATAGTATATCAATTGTTTAAAAGCCGACATCCGTTGCCCCTATTGACAATGTGAGTGTCCATCGGCAGCGATCATTAAACATCGGGCGACTCACCTGATTTTACACCCGGTAATATCCAACAGGTTTGCAACATAAAAGACGCTTTTTATAATACAATGTGTAATAAATTAGTATCCTCCAGTGCTTAGTTGCTCTTACCTTCCTTTGGTTTTAACACTAAACACACTAAATGAATTGTAACTATATACAATAATAATAATAATCTTTATTTATTCTCACAAAAACTTCACAAAACTTCATATATGATAAGTTACAACTATTATTATTATATAAATACCCTAACTTAATTGAAACACCAAAGCCCGCTCAATTCCAAGCAAATACACACATCTATCTGCATATTTCGTATTGATACTTATTAACCCAATTTCGCTCTACATATCAACTAAAGCCCTGAGTCATATTTCCGTTTCACTGACGAAAAATGTAGTCCGCAAGCCCAGTGCCAACGCTGTAAGCCATCAAACGACTGTGATACATTCCCTGCAATAAAGCATGTCTCGGCCTTGCAAACTGTATAAAATCAAAATGTACATTTACTAACGTATGCAGCCAAAACGAGCACTTTGAAACTAGATACTGAATAATTCAGAATATTCCTTTGAAATGTTTTATTTGACGATCGGAAACTGTACGTTCAGAGACTTTCAAGTTTTTCTTTGAAATTTTGACGTTTTTTAACAAGTTTTACGTTCATGAATCGGAATTTTAGTTGTAATATTTAAATGAGTTTGAACACGCAACTCAGATATCAGAGTTCGAATTTAGTAGGAAACCATATGATTTACTAAAACAAAGCATTAGAGTTTTAATCTCTACTTCTCTACTTACTCTGATGATGACCTCAACTATTACCAAAGTATACCTGTTTACTTTGAGATACACTGTATAGAGTTCAAAAGTCGAAGTTGACGTTAGAGACCAGTTAGGACACAACTCAAGGGAAAGTTCTAAAAACTAAGCTCTTTTGCTATCAACTGAAAGGATACTAAATGCTGTATTTACTATTGCAATCAGAATATAAGGAATATATTTAATTATTATTAATATATTAAAAAATAATGGTAATCACACAATTTTTGCAACATTATTTTTTATGAAAGCTTCATGCTAAAAGCAAAAAAAAGTGACAGGTTGAAGATTTTAGATATTATAATTTATTGAAGTTATACTTCTTTTGCCGCGATGGAGAAAAATGATGAGAGTGAATTTTAACGATGCGCGCGCACACCAACACCTAAATTCGACATCGTAAAGTTAGGTCTAGGTGGCATGGAAATCGATAACTATGTTCAAGTTGTATATTCTAGCATTTTTATATTTAGAACACGTGTTTCGTAACAGTACAATTAAACAGTGTGAACAAATAAATATTATTTTGGTGTTTTTAAATCAATTTTATATGCGACGGTGATAGTATTTACTAATAATTTATTTATTTAAATAAAATATTTTTGATTAATTTTAATACTTTACGTTAATCACTTCTGCATTTTATTTTTTTTCCTTAGACCAAAAGTAGGTACACACACTCTTTTTTAAAAATGCGCTTATATTTAAATGGTATTATAACAACAAAATAACGCTATTTTGACGCAGTTAATAATTTATACTATATTCAGGAGTGTTGGCCTAGGGGCTACGCATTAACGGAGTTTTTGTCTAAGTGCGCAGTGAACATTCGCTCGGACGGTAAAGGAAAATATCGTAAATAAACCGGCTTGCTATAAACCCAAAAAAGTGGCGTGTGTCAGGCACAGGACGCTGATCACCTACTTGCCTATTAGATTGAAAAATAATAAATGAAACAGATCCAGAAATCTGAGGCCAAGACATAAAAAGGTTGTAGCGCCACTGACATTATGTTTTTATACTATATTGAATTTTGTTCCGGTGTCTTTCTTAATAACGCGTCAAAATCAATATATATTTATTACTATCTTTCTATTTGATTGCAAAAAAGATTGAGTATAATGCAATTAATTTTTTATTATATATCTTCTGCTTCAACTTCCTGTGGTCGTAATTTAATCTTCACGGTCGATTAGGCACAGAAAGCAATTATAGTCGAAACGGTAATTCATATTGTGTACAATACATTAAACAGGAGATCAAATCACACGATGGTCATAAATTTGCTCCAGTTTCGGTCGCTAGATCCTCGGGGATTCCAGTACCGTTTGTCTTGCCCACATGAGATTGGCTGACTTGTAATTTCCTACAAGATTGTTCATTTTATTCGAATCCCTTTTTTGTAATTGTTGCTTCGGTTTATATAATTTGTGCTGCTACAAATTATAGTAAAATATAGATAGCAGAACTATCTAGATCAGTTATTCCCACCGCGGGCCAGCGCCCCATAGGGGGGCAATTTGATTGTTTTTATTGGTTTTGAATTGGATTGATTGATATGGGGCTATTCAAAAAGTTATTGAAATTATTTGGAGTTTCATTTTCAGTTTTTCATTATGTTTTAATTTAAAAATTCCTAGTTATTCCTGCCTAAAGTTCAGTGAATAAATGTTTTTAATTTATCAATTATGTATGACTATTACTTAGAAAGGTACACGGCACAAACAAGTAGGGAAATACTGATCTAGATATTAGGTTATATCAACATATTATAATCGCAAATTATGACATATTATTAAAAACTATAAATATGCCCACTTGCGTTGCTGATGCATCAACACAACCTTTTAAAAGAGACTTTGTTTCAATGCTAGATACAACAGTTTGACAGAATTAAACAAACTATGACATGAAAAATCAATAAAGCACCACAAAGTATACCTAAGTTTTGCGAGGGTTCTCAATTTTATTTGTACCGTAACTACTACTACCTTTGCACATGGAAGGGTAAAGAAAATATTTTTTCTTATGATAGGGTTTAAACACGTGAACTCGCAAACACGCAAACACAAACACTCGCATTATAAAGTAAATTTTAATTTTCGTTGAGATTAAAAAAAACGATAAACCTACACTTACTAAACGGCTCCAGTTAACTATTCTCGCCAAATTTAATCATTATATACTACATAGTGTACAATTACTTATCTCGAATACACAATGAAGGAGTCAAAGCTATATACCATCGGGGCTCTTAATTTAATTGATGTATTAGATTTAGTACAGCGATATGAAGGTACTAGAGTAATTGAGGTATCGTATTACCAAATATTATAATTTGGATCGTAATATTATATAGTTCTAATTAAGTTTGACGAGAGCTCCTCAAATTGAAATTATTAGACTATACGTGTAATTGGTAGATAAATTGGAGATATTTAGTTCCTTAAACAATGTACTTTGTCAATCATCTGTCTTCTTGTCTTCTTTGTGGAAATGGGAAAAATGAAATTTTCACAACGATTCAAATTTTATTATAGTTTTTTTAAAGCAACGAGTATTAGGTAAGCGTTCATAAGAAGTTAAACGTAAGTAAATTAAGACGTGTGTATTCAATAAGAGAGTGACAATTAAAAGATTTGAGTGATTTTGCGTTTAAGTTAAACGTAGTATTAAAATACTTGTTGAAAACCAATATCTTGTATATATACCTGAACTTTAAATAAATATTGTAGTTCCAAGAATGCTTCAATTGCACAAATTGTACCTTTTTTAACAAAAGTATATATTAGGAGCCAACATAATTAATGAAAAATATCTTGTTAATGTTAAACATAGCATTCATAATATGAATGAATAAGCTGTTGATTGGCTTGCTTTATTTAAAAATGGAACGCTAAATAGTTATTGAGGTCAAAGTAACGTAATATGAATTAAAATATAGTATGTACCTACATGTTTTATCAAACTATCGTTTATATAAAATAAACCTCTCGTTAAATCGTATCTTTAAGTGTTTCGACGTGCAAACCCCTTCAACGTCAATAAACATAATAAAAATCATTAAATTAATTGTATTATTTACTAAATTCAAGTTCTTTAGCCGTTACCGACAAAAAGCGAATTAAGTAAAATTGCTTTTTGTCCGTAAATGTTTTTTCTAAAAGGATAGCACTTGAGTAAGAAAGTAATATTAAGTAACAATGCGGTTTATATTATGTAATTGTACTTTTTTGTGTTACAGTAAAGAACCGGGGAGGAATGTGGGGGGGCGGCGCGCAATGCGTCCACGCTTCGCTTCCTCGCGGTGCTCACACGCGCCCTGCGCCCACGCTCAGTGGCTCTATAGCCAATCGCCGCCCGCCCAGGTATGTGTAGTCACATTTGTAATTTAAAAGGTGTCTTTTCGAGTTTTTGAAGTTAGCAGTACAAAAAAAAGCATGTCTTATCGATTTCGATAAATAAAGTCTCATTAGTACATCTAATTCAATTCTAATAGTTTCCTATCATTTAAATGCAAAAAACACTTTTTACTAAATTAAAAAAGAAAACAAATATGTTTCGAATAGCTCTAGAATGTTAAGAGAATTTTTTTAATACTATTGCTTTAGACTCTTTCTGTCAAATTGGGTGCCGTAATGAAAACAGTTCATTTGTAATTATTATGTTTTAGATTTCTCGCTATTATAACGATTATTTTAACAGTCCAACTGTTAATATATCAATTTCGTTTTAAAATACCATAAACAAATATCCTCTTTATTCATCTTTTTTCTATGCACTTATACAAGGCACCATATTGGCACGATAATTAACGTTTGTTTAACGACGTCACGATGTTTGTATCAATACGATACGATCTTCGTATTTATATTATTACGTTGCTATTAACGTCGGTAGATTTGCTATTATACTTTTCCGACCTACAAAGTGTTGCAAAATCATTAATATATATTAGTATATAATTAGTATTTATATTAAAAAGTCATATATAGATTATTTATGATTTAAAAGTGTAGTGTGCGACCAACGCTGGTGATTTGTCTTCGAGCATATTACGGCCTCTCCCGTTCGGGTAGGTTTGGGGAGATCTTTGAGGAAGTGCCAATTGTCAGTCTGCTTGCATGGTCAATATCAGGAAATCTAGCATCGCCCTAATCGAATAATCAAGAGACATGTTGCTGACCTCAAAGAATGTGAGGAAAGTGACTAAAAAATATAATTATGCAAATGATTCAAAACTACAAAAAGCACACCTGTTTTCATTGTTAATTACGGGTGTGTTTCAACAATTCACACAACACAAAACTGTTCATCTACGGATTGAAACTTCACTCAACACGTGTAATTACACAAGTTTGAGAGGTTAACGAAATTGGAGGAGGGCTAGTTTGCACGAGTGTGCCTAAATACGTATCAGTTAAGCGATTTGTTGCTAAAATGTTCTCTATTTACTGAGGTTTCCATTGTACAGTATCTAGAACTGATTTATCTATTCGGAATACTTCACGACTATAGAAAATATCAAAGGGTTCTTATTTATTTATTTATCTTTTATCGCCTTATACATAAACACACATAACACAAATAAAAAACAGTTAACAAAAGATATAAAGCAAAGAGCGGCCTTATCGCTTACAAGCGATTTCGTCCAGGCAACCCTAATGAGAACCAACGAAAAAGAAACACCAGCAGAGGGCAGAGTACAAAAAAATGCAAAATAATTAACAAAAAAAACAAAAAAACTCAAACACAAAGAAAAATATAAAATAGCAATAATAATAAATAAAAATAATTATAAACAAAAATTTAAAAGTTGATAAAAAGGTTTTTATTTTATATCATAACTTTCTTATTGCTTTTAGCAATCGGTATGTATAAATTTACTTTATAAGACATTCATAATTCGTGCATAAAACTCAACACACACGTTTATAAGCAATCATAGCAATCAAATATACTGTATAAATTTTCTTAACCTACAAGGCAAGAAAAAATAATTAAAAAATGAAAACTAATTTAAAAAGTTTGGTCCCTGTGGCAACTGGCAGTGCCAGTTCTTCTTACCCGCTCTACGCCCTTGACTTGTGAACTGGTTGTAAATGTTAATTTACAATTAATTTAATTTGTTTTTCTGACGTTCATAAGTGTATATGTTTACCTATACGAATAAAGATATTTTTGAGTTTGAGTTTGAGTGTACTTTAAGCGCATTTCCTCACTGTATTACGATACTTATTCGTTGAGCGAAACACCAGGACTGGTAGTTTACCAGTCACCGGTACTATCTACCAGGTGCCAACTTAGATCTTTTTTAAAGGCACTGAACCCCACTTGGCCCAAGACTTGAAAGTTTTTTTTTAGAACAGGGGGCAAACGGGCAGGAGGCTCACCTGATTTTAAGTGATACTGCGGCCCATGGACACTCTCAATGCCAGAGTGCTCGTGAGTGCGTTGCCGGCCTTTTAAGAATTAGTACGCTCTTTTCTTAAAGGACCCTAAGTCGAATTGGTTCGGAAATACTTCAGTAGGCAGCTGGTTCCACAAAGTGGATTTTATTTTAAATTAATATTAATTTTTGTCAATTATAAGCATTCTTCTAAAACATAATAAAGTATTACAATGTCATTGATATAAATTAATAACAAAATAATTGTTCAAGTGTATCAGCATGGAAACGAACAAAAAAACTAATTTTCTGGACTCAATTTTATGTCAAATAGAAAGTTTTAAAACATGATTCTATGGGGAGTTTAAATATTTATATCTAATGAAATATTAATACACTGTCGTCAGCTTTCATATAAACCGTTATCAATCATAATTTGTTCATAATGTTTGCCGAGCGAAATTTCAGCTATGGATTTAAGATTCCATAGAAATATATTAACACTTTTACATGATTCATATGCAATTTATTTAATCATGAAATAATGTTCTGAATAATCTGATAATTAAAAAAAACTCTTATAAAAGTATATAAAAACATACAAATAGTTTTCCTACATTGTGTTCAAGCGAAAAAAGGAACATCATTTTTGTTTTTTTTTTTTTTTAGTGGAACAAAGTAGTAGAAAGTATGTATTAGTATAAATTATTGATACTCGTGTATCAAGTGAATCACTAAAGAAGTTTTTTTTTTTTTTTTTTTTTTAAATAATTTTCACTCTACTCCCCTGCCATAGTGTCCAGGGACTTTATATTTCACTGATATTATTTAACGCGTCGGGAATTACGCCCCGACTACATCGGTAATATTTTTATTAACAATATTCATGGGCGAGCCGGGGCGCAATTCCCCGCGAGACCCGCTCTTTCAGTTTTATTTGCCGCCTTTATATATGCAACTATTTTTTCACAGAACCGTTCCAGGCACGGTCTGTGCTTTATTAATATGTCCTGTAGGCCGTTACGGTCTACAGTCATCTGTATTTGTTGCTCCAGGTCGTGCCTGGACGATGCGAATATAGGGCAGTGTAGAAGCACATGTTCCACTGTTTGCTCTTCATTACTGCAGGCACATGTTGGGCTTGTCCTAATTTTAAATCTGTGCAGGTAATATGCAAAGGCTCCGTGCCCTGTTAGAATTTGCGCCATCTGGGGTGTGAAACGCTTCTCTTTTACCAATTTATACGCAGTTTTAACATTGCCTATAAATAATTTTGTAGTTCCAGCTGTTTCACCCCCCAGGTAGCGCTCATTCCATACTTCCAGAGTCCTTTGCCTTATCTGATGTTTAATATATGACAGGGGGTATGCAGCGTATTCAGGTTCTGACCTTAGTTTTCCCGACGCTTCTTTTGCTAATGTGTCCGCTCTCTCGTTCCCCGGCGTACCAACGTGCGCCTTTATCCAGAAGAGGCTTATATGAGTTCCTGTTCTCCGGCACTCTTCCAGGCTCCGGCGGATCTCGGCTACCTGGGGATCGAGAGATCGTCCACTCACAATAGCATCTAGTGCTGACTTTGAGTCACTGTATATTTTAACGTCGCGCTTGTTTTTATCTACGTGGCTAGTCGCGTTCCGTAGTGCCATCAGTTCGGCTTGAAAGACTGTGCAGTGGGGCGCCATCTTCATTTTCTTGCTGTTTATTTCCATTCCATCTTTCCATTCTATCCAAGCGGCGCCCACTCCTGTACTTGTTTTGCTGCCGTCCGTATAGATTTGTGTGCCGCCGTGTCTTGCGATTTCTTCCGGATTTGTGAGCATCTTATAGTCAAGTTTTGTTTGTTTCGCCGGGTGTGGGAGATCCACATATCGCACTCTCTTCTCTAATTCCTCGCCCTCCTTCAGTATTTCCGTGCTGACTCCCCTTTTTATCTCGTATAAGGCAGCGGCTTCTTGAATACGTAGGTCTAGAGGAAGTATCCCGGCCAGTAGGGTTGCCGCGTGTAACGATGTCGTCCTATAAGTTTTGGCAATTTTTTGGGCAAAGCCCCTTTGCAGATGGTTTAGTTTTTTCCGTACACAGATTTTATTTGTCGCGGGAGCCCACACCGCCGCCGCATACATTACGATTGGTTCAATAACGGCAGTGTACGTGGTCGCGATAACCTCCTGGTTTAGTCCCCATTCGATCTTCGCGGCTTTAGCCAGCTGTTTATATATCTGAATGGCTTTCCGGCATACTCTCTCCACATGTCTGTTGAATGTGAGTCTAGAATCCAGATCAACTCCGAGGATTCGGATGTAGTTATCCATCTGTATCGGTACATTATTCATATTTAGCCGTGGGGTGTCATATTTTAGTTTGCGAGTCACCACCATGGCTTTGGTCTTGTGTGGCGCAAATTTCAGTTTGTTTAGGATACCCCATCTATGTATCCGGTTCAATGTTAGGTTGAGTTTCTGCTGGATCTCGCTACCGGTTTCGCCTTCCGCTATCAAAACGATGTCATCCGCAAAAGCCTGGACGTACTCACCACTATTTTGCAAGTCCTGGAGGAGCGGGTCCAATATTAGATTCCACATTGTTGGTCCCCCTATTGAACCCTGAACGCAGCCTTTGTTAGTAACTTTTTCAACCGTGTGTCCAGCGTAGGTTAATTTAATTTGTCTTTCATGTAAGTAACTATCCATAACTTTCCTTAGTTTTAATGGGCATTGTTCTTCTGCCAGGCGGACTCTAATTTGCGGCCACCAAGCGCTGTCAAAGGCGCCCTCTATATCGAGTGATACGATGGTTAGTATCTTCTTTTGTTTCAGCTTTGCGCGTATATGTGTGACTGCGTCATATAGGGCGTCCTCAGTGCTCCGCTGGGGCATGAATCCGTATTGGATTTTCGAGGTTTTCGGGACTAGATGCCACTTTAACCGAACGATTAGCATCTTTTCGTATACTTTACCTAGAAGAGGTAGTAAGCCTATGGGTCGATAAGACTTCGGGTTTGAATAATCGGCCTTACCCGGTTTGCGCAATACAATTATTGTAGCAATTTTCCACAATTTGGGGAAGTACCCTAGCTCCAGGCATTTGTTTAGGACGGTGAGGAATAAGTTAGGCGCCGCGTTTATCGCGTGCCAACTTATGTCCGCCGTTATGCCATCTTCTCCGGGGGCCTTTCTGGGGTTGAAACTGAGAGCGGCAGTTTCGAGTTCAGTCATTGTGAAAGGGGTATCATAGACTAAGTTATGTTCCTCTTTGTTTACTGTGTTTGCTCTTCTTCTTACCAATTCGTGGTCTTCAGTTTCATCCTCACTAGTATCTTCCGGGAAGAAAGTTCTTGCCAGGGTCTCCGCTGACTCCCTTTCACTAACATATCTACCGTCCCTGCAAAGTGGTATATCCTGGACTCTGGTCTCTGTCCCTCTTATCACTCTATATATACCTTCCCACATTGTCTCTTTTTCCTGTTTCTCACAGAACTTCTTCCAGCTCTCAGTTTGGGCTTGTTTGATCCGGTTTTCATACTCTTGTTTTAATGTAAGGTATTCACCTACGACCTCTGGCCTTCTGCGTGCTGCGGCACATCTTATCCTCCTCTTTCTAGTCTCAACCTGTTTCTTGAGCACCTGTAGTTCTTCGGTCCACCAAGCCATTTTAGTTTTCTTCCCGGTTTTAATTTTTGGAATTGCTACATCACTTGATTTGATTACTACTTCTGTGAACTTTTCTACTATTTGTTCCAAGTCTTCAATTTTATTTAACTTTCTTACGACTTCTTCTGTTAACTGAAAATTTTCTATATTAAACAACATTTCTTCCTCGAACTTTACCCAGTTAGCTTTTTTACTATTGTAAATTTTTGTTTTACTCCTTCTATGAATTCCTTGATGTATGTTTGCATTAATTTTGAATAGTATGGCATTATGATCCGAAGAAACCATTCCGATGTCCACTCTCCAATCTTCGATCTTTCCCAGTAGGTCACTCGTGCACACTGTTATGTCTATGTGGCTGACTATTCTGGTTCCTCTCCTTATTACCTCAAATGTTGGTTGCTGCCCATCGTTCAGTATGTGCAGACCAAGCTCAGTTACCAGACTTCCAAAGGCTTGTCCTCTATTGTCTATTTTCGGGCTTCCCCACCACGGACTTTTGGCATTTGCATCACCTCCTAGGACTATTCTTCTCTTGAGCTCATTCACCGTTGTTTCCAGGTGCTTTAGATAGGGTTCTATATCCGCTGGGTCTGGTTCCATGTAGTATGAGATCAGTGCAATGCCAGACTCCGTCGTGGTCTTCAGTTTAATAGGCACTATATTGGTTGTTGTTAGTGCGGGGTATTGGATAATACCAATATCCTCGTCAAAAATCAACACTGCTGCCTTTATAACTTTACCTGCCGGAGGATTCTGGCACTGCACCACTCTCACTCCACTGTAATCTTTCACCCTGCCCAGGGCTCCAATGTATGGCTCCTGTACTAGAGCGACTGTTATTTTTCTAGATTGTGCCTCGTAAATAAGTTCGCTCATTGCAAGGCTTTTCCTTTGCAGGTTAACCTGCACTATTTTTATCGGTTTAACCTTTTGCTGGACCTTAGCAATAAGCTATTCTGCTTCTGGCCAAACTTTCCCACCTCTTTCTTACTGGACAATGCACGTCGAAGGCTCCGTGGTCTTGTCTCTCGAGACCAACCCTTTTGCAGTTTATACAGGTGGGTTTTTCATCTGCTTTATATTTAGGACATTTCTCCTGCATGTGGGTTCCTCCACAGTAGGCACAGGCACAGGCCAAATCGTCTTCTTCCGTGCAGTGCTTACGCCCATGGCCATATCCCAGACATTTCATACACTGCACCAGGGGGGACTGATCCCCAACCCACACCCTTTGAAGGTCCACATGCACTTTTCCTGCACTAGTCAAAGCTTGCCATAGTTTTGGTGAGACTTGAAGAATGACATGACCCTCATGTGGGTTCCTCGCTCTGCGACGGTATTTTTCGGTCATCCTCCAGTCTTCTTCTCTTATGTGTTCTACTATTTTCCTATTTTGTGTTCTTATTGCCTGCTTTATGTCCTCTTCTGTATTGTAATTCAGCAAATTCTTAAGGATGATTAGTGGGTCTTTGTTTTCGACTTCTTTTACTTCCAGGTGTTCATTTTCACTCTCTAAGTTTTGCTTGAGTCTCTCCTTTTCCTCTAGATCTCTACATCCTATTATTACTTTTCCATTTTTGATCTTTCTTATCATATCCACTCTAATGCCTCCCTTTTTAACATTTGCGGCTTCCCTGATTCTATTTATTACTTGGTCTCCCGTTTCCTTTTCATTTCGTGGTGCTATTATCATGGAGTGCAGCTCCACACGTTTGTTCTCCATGTTAACACCGTGTTTTGCGTTGGTTGGCCTCTCGCTTCTTTCTTTTCCGCTCGTTACCACCTTGGCATAGGATCGTCTCTCCTCCAACACTTGTCTCACCACTGTTGTCTGTTCTTCTATTTTTTCTTCTAGTCTCTTTTCCCTTCTATTTTGTTCACTAATATTTTCTTGAAGTAGCTTAGTAATTTCCTCTAATTTTTTAGTCTCCTTCTCTAGTCTTATCAGCTGGTCATCCATCTCGTTTGATTTCGTCTGTCGTGTACTATCAATTTTATCATTGTCTTTTATTCTTTCTTCCTCGTATTCTTTGTCTTTCTTCTTCTCGTTTCCCTCCATTGACTGGGCCTCTGCTTCTTTGACTAGCTCACACAGTCGTTTTATAGCAGTGGTCACAGCTATTTTAATTTCGCCCTTTAAAGTACGAGCAGCGTCTAGTTGGACGAGGGCACTTTGTTGAACGGCTGTTGCCTCAGCAGCTTTGCTTTTATATGTTTTTGAGTTTATGTGGGTTCTCGCCTTCTTTTCCTCAATTGTTACCCCCTCCCACTGATCAATGCTCTTCCTGACACCAGCGGCCACTACGGATGTGTGTGCACTAAGCCTATCTTGTTTATTAACCTCCACGAATGTCGAGGGGTTTGGTTTGGTGGGTGTGCGCAACCCAAACATCCTAGTAGTCCTATACTATATTTAATAAATAACAATAGTAATAATTTACAGCACTGTCCAATAAGACAGTCCAAAAGTCAATCAAAAGGATAATCGATGTATACAAATATGTCAAATATGTATATATATAAAGTAGGTCTTGAAGTCTAATGTCTATTCCCAAAAGGGTGGTGTTAGACAGTCAATAAGTTAAACTAGACAATACTCAATTTCACTTTCTATAACTATAACAATACTTAAAAGTTTTAGCTTAGTCTAAGGGTCTGTCCCCAATAGGGTGACAGCCGTCAGTTTGTCAAAGATTAGTTATACTTATTCTAGTAGCTGTCCCCAAAAGGGAACAAAAAAAAAAAAGGTAAAAATTATCTTAATTCTAACTTAATATTAAGTATATCGGGAAGGGTGAGCCCTGTGGGGATTTATGGGAGGGGACTGTGGATAAGGGGGGAATTATTATTATTTTTATTTATTCATTTATTATTATAATAAATTAAAAAATAACAATAATATTATTATAATTTTTTTTTTTTTTTTATAGGGATATTATCAATGTTGATAGAATGGGGTCAATGTTTGGCTAGGACGCACCGTTCCCGAGATATGTACGCTTTCCTCCAGGATTCTTCCCGTCCACGTAGCTCTTCTCCGGTTGGTCGACTCTTCAAGTTCGAAGCGTCGCTGAGTTTGGCTCGATGAGGGCTATCCAACGACGTATCGCACTCACTGCGGAAAATCGGATTTCACCGACCGCGTGCCACGTTGTTTTGGGAAACTTTTTATAACTTTTCTATTTCTGGGTCGAAAAATCCTTGCGACCCCTCAAAAGTTGCGGCGTTGCGAGTTCTATCTAATAGATATTTTTAATGTGAGGGTCGTCGCTTTTATTTTTGAATTATTTTTCTTTTTGTGGTTCTTTAAAGAGGTTATTTGTATTTATTACCTTTTAAAGAAAAATCTCTGAACCGATCTTCATGCTGGAGGTATCATAGAACTCGGCTCGTTGACGGCTATCGAGAGAGATATTACACTTAAGCCAGAGGCCCGTATTTCTTCGACCACGTGCCACGTGCTTTTTTATTTTTATCTGGTTTTTCCCCTTTTCCCGAAATTTTTTGAAATCAGCACATCTTAGGTGCAAACATAACAGCCGTTCCAAAACAGTACACAATACACTCTCACTAATTAATTATCAAACTTAAATTCGCGTGTTATTTTACGATCGTTTTATTGCGCGGTGTAACACTACCTCACTCTTCGACTGCTCACAGCCGTCTCTCTCACTAAAGAAGTTGGAACTGTATGTCATTTTGTTAATTTTTTTCTTACTTTGACCATAGTAGTGTAGATCTTTCTCATAGAAATTTATAATAACAATTCCTGCCAATCTAGAAAAATACCGTGGATTCAGGTCAGTTGATCAGTTCTTGTTTCGTAATATTTTTTAAATTAGAATTTGAACAAAAAACCAATGTTTAGAATAATGAACTGACATACTCCAAAATATTTTATTTACAAATGAAATAAAATCTTTATTCATGTAGGTAAACAAGTACACTTATGAACGGCAAAAAGTTTAAATTGTAAACTTACATTTGTTACCAGTTCGCAAGTCATGGTCGTAGGCAAGAAGCAGGCAAGAATAACCTGGTTGAAAACTTGAATGTCTTTTTATCGAATAACAGATAGAAGTTCAGAAATGTATTTCAGAATCCAGTAAAGTGTTAACAGTAATAAATGTTACAACTGTTTTTTTAAAGTGTCGGTTCGCAACGCGGTCGTTGGACGTTCAAACTTCGATCAGCGGTATGCGAATTTTCCTATTATTTGGTACTTGTATATATTATTTATTAGGATGTTAGTCATATCTTAAGCTTATTTAGTATAATCAACAACAAATTGTATTACATTGCCGCCACCTAGCGGCGCTGAGGAAGTTAAATGTAACCAAACTTCCAGAACACTAGAAAACGCCATCTGTAGTGAATTTACTAAATTAGCTAGGGTGCTACAACAAGGAAGATATTATGGTGGCTGTACACACTCGGCGAGAGCCTCTCGCCGAGAGTCTCGACCGAGAGGACCGAGAGAAGAGCGCAGCCTGTACACACTCGTTACGTTATTTGTATTTAAAACACCGTTAATAATGGACGTGGAAACCCCTGCTGTAACACATAATAACCACAATAACCACAGTCATCGAGCAAGTGATTGAACGAGTGTGTACAGGTCGCTCTCGTTTTACTCGCGAGACCCTTTGACTCGTGCGCAAAAAACCGACAGGCGACCGAGAGAGGCGAGACCGACTGCGAGGAAGCGAGGCGAGACGAGAGCTCTACTGTACACTCTCACCCTCGGCCTGTCTCGGGGTGTCTCGCCGAGTGTGTACAGCTACCATTAACGAGTGCTGCGAGAGCGAAACGCTCCACAGCACCTACGAGGCCCAGGCCCGCTCTAGGCCCGCCACAAGGACCGCCGTTGAGCGGGGCGCGAAACTGACACCCCCCGCAAGCCCATGGGCGCAACGGGGCTCCCAGCACCATCCGCGGGTGCAGATGGAAGATAAGGAAGATATTTTTTAAAATCTTACAACAATTAAATACGAATTAAAAGATCAAATGTCAAGTAACCTACTTAATATTAGCACGATGCTTAAAGTTTTTTAGCAATAAAGCTTTTATTATTTCACATACATTTACATTTATATTTGTTTCATTTAGAATATGAATTAATGTCACGGGACCAAACTTTTAAATGTAATATAGTGTATGTAAGTTAAGAATACGTCTAATTATGTGGAGAGTCATAAAAGTACTGTAATATAAAACTTTCCCTTGTATATATCGGTATTAGAAATACTAAATTACTGAGATACGTAATACTGTAAAACCTCTTTGCACATATAAAAAATGTATACCGTAAATTTCCAGACCCACACCACCATCACCGACTCTGATATCTCAGATTGATTCATCGGTAGCGTGTCTTTGGCTGCTTACTCCCCTGTCAGCCGGTACAGCAGTGGTTGCCGTACTGGTGGCAGTCACTACCAACAACTGGCTACACACAGAGGAGAACATGCTTAATACATCCTTCAATGGAACAGGAAGACATGAATTAGTTGCAAAACACACAGTATCTGGATTATGGAGGATATGTCATACTGATCGTAAGTTATTTCAATGGTTACGCCTTTGTTTTCACAAACTTTTGTTGTTTTGGTCTTTTAGAGTGCATAACGTTTTATTATTTTTTTTATAGAACAGGGGGCAAACGGGCAGGAGGCTCACCTGATGTTAAGTTATATCGCCGCCCATGGACGATGACTTGTGGATGTTTTTATCATACAATTCGCATTCTACTATTTAAAGTTTTATCCATATAAATAAAGGAGTTATTTTTTACACTTCGTTACCTTAAACATATACATATACAAAATAAATATAATATAATGAAAAAGTGCGTGCATACAAAGTACACATGTCCCAAGTGATCTTTCTTTGTAAATTAATTATAGCTAAGGCAAAAGCCCCCATAGATGATCATACAGTATATGATCACACATTATATTTGTATATTTAAAAGTCTGAGTTTACTGCACCAGATGTTGTGAGACAAAATTTGTAATTTAAACTTGTAATATGTATATTCTAAAAGAATACATCAACCAATAGCGTGTATTTTTTCTCGATTCGTCTTTTTCTCGAATCGATCGAAAGATTGAGAGAGTAAGGGAGTACTCTCTCAATCTTTCTCACTGTAGCCTTCTTCAACCTCTCGCGCCAAGGCGCTACTTCATGCTACATTCGCCCTTTCTCACTCTCTTGCAATCAAGTCTCAATTGCTTTCTCCCTCGACAAAAACGCTGCTTATATTATTATTATTGCGTTTCATCCCAAAAATTTTAACTAAACTAAACTACACTCAAAAAAATTATATTAATTAATATGATAAGCTAATCTTAGGGTTAACGAGTCATAATAAATATAAGTAGCTTATTACGAGTACTTACCGTATTCTGTAATCAAATCATATTCAATAACAAACTCATTTTACTGCAGCGGTTCCTCGGTAATCGGCTAATCTCATGGCTGAAATGAGACAATCGAATTAAAGAGTCCATTCTGTTTGAGGTAAAGAATAGTTCTATATTGTCGACGCTCTAACTTCCTGTAGCGATTCCGTTTGGTGTGTTGTTTATGCATTTTCGATGTAGGTCTCTTGATATCTACAGTGCTGAGTGTGTGTTATTGTGCCACGATCAAAATAAATTATTTTCTTTTCAAATTTTTGTATCAAAAATACTTAAAGAGTCAAGTTTAACAAAAACGGAATATTTAAAACGATAAAATTTCAGTTCCGTAAAATATCTAGAATGATTTAATTATATTAAAATATAAACGTATGAATTCATTACCGCAATTACCGACAGCTTTTCATGTTATTTAAATAATAATTTACATATTTTAAACGGTTTACAGATGCGCTTCGAAGTTTCTCATTAAAAACTTCAATAATTTTTATGTTTTTATTCAGATGCATTTAATTTTTAGGTCATAACACAACACATTCGACGAATGTAGAATCATTTTAAAAATTCGCAAAGAATAGTTACTCGCTAAGGAATTTTTAATAGTAAATACAGTCCATTCCTGTCCCGATCGAAAAAGTTTTAAAAGAATATTATTTACAATCTCCTCTAGTTTTTCTAAGTTTTATACTAATTTTATCTTTGGTCGATAATTCGGTCAAGGCCTGTCCAGAGTGACATCATTAAAATCAATTTAATACAATTTCTTTGATCATGTTGATTCATGCGCACTAATTAAAGACGTCAATATTAAAAAAAAAAAGATCTAAATGTACATTTACTAGTTCTCCAATCAAGATTAGAATGGGAGAGATTTTTTTCATGATTGTGGTAATCAAATGCTGGCTGATAAAAAAAAAACAAAACTGTACTATATTGAAAAATTTTGGATTTACTTATTTGATTTTATTAATTAAACCTATTCTCACGGGATGACATCAAATTGTAAATAATAGTTGTGATAATGAATTTAAAAACGATTAAAAGGGTTTTTATGATCTTGATTTATAAGCATACACTCATAAATCTTCATATTTCGTTCAATAATCCTGTTATTATTGAGATTCAAATTTGATTATTTTGTGATAAATGGACATCTGAAACTTTTTGTCATCCATAGTACAGTTAAATAAAAATGTGTGCGTCTACTAGTGTACACACGTAAGAAGTAAACTTCTTTATGACCTTATTTTTTGAAAAATGATATACTATGTACATGTATATTACAGAAATTGGTTAAAAAAATTTGATAAATGAGATAAAGTTTAATAAAAGGCTTTTATTATCAAAGTCATGAATACAAACAATACAATTATTTCATTTTACCTAATTACTACTAAGCTTTTTACAGAATTTCATTAATTATAATAGAATTATAACTATCATTGTTATCGTTATTATATACTTTTGTAATTAATGGCTTGGACATATTGACAATCGTGGTAGGGACAAGAAAAATATGGCGCGTAACGGAAAAATGTGACGGTATTTGTTTTTCAAACGCCGAAGTTTCAAATATCAATTTAAAATGCCCAACTTAAAACGGCGTTTTGATGTATTTCGGTAAATATTTAAAATTTTATATCTACATAAATGAAAATATGAAATTGAATATTTACAAATAGTTTTGCATACAAACGTCGCTTCTTCGCGGAAGCTTCCTTCAGCGTCATACAATGGCCCATCCGTGCGGAAATGCATTGTGCTCAGCCCACACTCGGCCCACTTTTGCGTTTGAAGTCCAATGACGCCGCCATTGCTGTCACGTCGACCGTGACTGGTCCATTTCCTCTCCACTCTTCAATTATCTCAGTCCATTTGTATTGTATAAGTCAAAGCCCGAATGCCTAATAGATCTATTCTATGTAAAAACATTGTTTCGGTATATCTATGTAATAAAAATCCGAGAATTGGGTTGTTTCAAATATTGAATGAACGGGCACAAAAAGGCCGCTACTAAAAACAAAGCGATTTCATTACTGTTATTATCTGAATAGGTATTCATAAAAAAGTGATTCTTAATGTATTTAGGCATTTCTATTATAAAAATATTTTAAATGTAAAAATTTATAAAACAGAATAAATCGGCTTTAAAACTATTTTAAATAAACACGTCTATATTTTTTACATTTAAAAATTAACTATATCATTCAGAAAAAATAAGCAAATACAAAAAAAATTGATGCTACAAGGGTTCAAACGTACGACCCGTAAAAAGTAAAAGCCTTCTTAATACTAAGCCTACACTGCTCTCAAATCACATACGCTAGTTACAGCAAGTTGAGTTAATGTACCTTCAACAACCATTTAATGAATACAAGTCATAAAATGTAACCCTTCAAATCCTCAAGAGTATTTTATTAATTGGAGCATCAGGTTTTATTCCACGTCTATTTTATACATAGAAACTTAATATACTAGATGGTTTAATAACATTATGATAACATAAATCAAATTATTTATCGGTCTTTATAAATGGCAATTTTTGTCAATATAGCTACCATGATATTTTGATATAAAGAGAATTGTAAAGACGAACTACGGCTATGAATATTTTCCTAAAATGTTGCTTAAGGCAATTTTCGGGCTGTGGGAAACCAGCTGGCCACTGAAGTATTTCCGAACAAATTATACTTAGGGTCCTTCAAGAAAAGCGTACCATTTCTTAAAAAAAAATGTGAGTGTCCATGAAAAATATCAGGTGGTCTTCCAGCCCATTTGCCTCCTACTTAGAAAAAACCTTGGTTAATGATAACTCTAATACATATGTCGTCTTTCGTTTTTCATCTCACCATCCCTACAAAATTAAGTCCACGTTTTTCATGTCGTATACTTTTCAGTGCCGAACTTTAGTTCGGCAGTAAGTGCCGAAGTAGTTGGTACTTATTAAATTTTGGAAGGTATGAAAGTGTTCTCCATGTCCCCTCTGTGAGTAAAAAAGCTAAGCGAGTAAAACCCAGTTCAGTAACCAAGACTGACACAAAGTTACTCTTTAAATTATCTCATTGAATTTACTAATAGCAAAACATTACAAGTTTATTTTTCGATATAATAATTTATTGTATATCTAATTAGATATTTATTATTTTCAGCTGGAAAAACAATATATAGGTGTTTGGATATACCATATTTTCCGCTGTCACAATACGTTCCAGATCCATTGGATTCTACAAATGCTATACCCTGTAAGTAGTTATTAATACTATACTAAACTAAATACAAATACTTGACTTTTAATTCACTTTACACTGTAATTACAAAAGTTATATTCTTGACAAGCAAAATGAAACTATTATAGAGATGCCTATTATCATACTTTTTTACTCTAGAGCGTTTAAGCGATTTATTTGGTCATATAAACGAATGGAATTAGTACTAATCTCGTCTTTAGTTACTTGTTATCCTAACATCTGTTATTGGCCGTTCTAGGGTTTTATATAAATAAAAGGTAAAATGTTTTTTGTAGCCTAGAAGTGGTATGCCGCTGCCTTGCTACGATTAATGTAAATGAAAGTCAAATAGGTCACCCATATAATAACATTTTAACAAGTTGCAAAACATTCCATAGCTGAATGTATATTTATAGATATTTACAACAACATTTTGTATGATTTACTAAAGCAGTTTATTTGGAAAAGAGGAGAATTATACCGATAATAGCCTAGTTTACTTTTGAAGCTAAAAAATATTTATTGAATCAAAATATCCTTGAAAGAAATCAAAGTCAATAATAAATCATATTACCACGATAACTAATTGGTGTTATGGTATTATAAGCGTACGACGGCTCAAAATAAAACTCGAAGTGGTGTTGTATATGTTTATCAATCAAACATTAGTGATGGTCAAACAAAGGGAAGCCTCGTAAAATCGTATCGTAAACTAACCCCAAAATACACGCTGGTAAACGGGACCAGACGGCCATTTCGCAATCTGCGCATCCACCGACAGTTTCTAGAACATCTCGCTGGAAGCTTCGTTCGTAACCGGTATGGTGGACTCAGTTTCGTACTCGA
Source organism: Pieris rapae (assembly GCF_905147795.1). Lineage (NCBI taxonomy): Eukaryota > Metazoa > Arthropoda > Insecta > Lepidoptera > Pieridae > Pieris > Pieris rapae. The sequence goes on along the minus strand of NC_059523.1, from coordinate 7,708,050 downwards.
TCCCTTGTGCGTAAAGTCCTAGATAACCAAGCCAGCCTAGCTCCTTCCAGAAGCACAGAACCCGGTGTTTATCCACAGCCTCACATTCCAGGACTACGAGGATGACTGATGCCTCTGCGCTGAAACAGCCTCTGCACATGGGGTTGTCTGTCGCGCCTAGGACAAAACATGTTCATTAAGGGGAAAATGACCCGTAATTTTCCCTACCATTGTTTTGAGATTAGTTATGTTTAGGATTAGAAGTCCCTTTGTCATTTGCTGCTTGACTGGGGGCAGAGCTATTTGGACTGTCCGTGCTTCGCGACCATCATTGATATTGGAGTTCTGTGAATCTTGGCAAATCCAGGTTTGCACATGCCAGTAGAGCAAGGAAAGGAGCGGATTTCGAAACCTCTTCTCGCTAGCTCGTCGGCTAGCGAGAAGAGCAAGCATAATTGCTTCAAAATCCTTTCTTAATAATTATATATAACTAATTAAATAAAATTGTATATGGATAAGCTGAGAATATATTATACAAGATAAGCCCCCAACGCTGGTTTTCTCACATTTAAAGTAGCCTCATCGTGACATAATAATCAATTCTTGTCACATACAATTCAGTAATAAGTAAATATAAACGTTGACTATAGAAATTGCAGTGTTGGCCTAGTGGTTTCAGCGTGCGACTCTCACACCTGATGTCGTAGATTCGATCCCGGGCTATGTACCAATGGACTTACTTTCTATATGCGCATTTAACATTTGCTCGAACGGTGAAGGAAAAAATCGTGAGGCAACCGACAAGTCTTAGACCCAAAAAGTCGACGATGTGTGTCAGGCACTGGAGGCTGCTTACCTACTTGCCTATTAGATTTAAAAATTATCATGGAACAGATTCAGAAATCTGAGGCCAGAACCCAAAGAGGTTGTAGTGCCACTGATTTATTTATTTTTTTGAACATAGAAATTAATCTACTCTACACTTGTTTTTCAAAACTAAAATGATAAGGAATGCGTAAGATATTTTATTACAACCGCGTTATGACGATGGAAGCCAACCTACTACGTATCTGTAGAATTGTACTCGGATACTACCGTCAATATTTAGTCTCCAAGTTAACTGCTAAATTTTTTCCTATATTATCATAAGATATCAAACTGTTTCAGATGTGGTAACAAGATCTGCTGCTCCATTGCTGCTTGCGGTCTTTACACAGGCTGTTGGTGCCTTGTGCTGCGTACTTGGACACTGTGTGAAAGGTCGAAGACTTTACACGTTTATTGCTGGAGTGCTTTTTATTATTTCTGGTAAGTATACAGGGTGGTGAACAATTTATATTACTTATTTGTTTTAGTAAATTTGGGTTTGGCAAAAGACTGCCTTTTTTCATATACTTATTAGAAACTCTCCAAACTATATACTTTTTAATTTACAAAATATAGTAACATAAATAAATATCAAGGTTATTAGAGAGGGATATCTCGTAAAAATGTAAGTTACATTATCTATTTTTATTTTGTTTTAACATTGGGTATTTCTCTTTACAGGTCTAATTATGCTGACTGGAATCGTCATGTACATATCGGTATTTAAGTCTCAACTAGGTCATAAGCTACGATATATGACCTACTTTGATACACCACGGATGTCCTATAGTTATGGCTACTCCTTTGGATTGTATATAGGTGGATTTGTCGCTGCTGAATTAGCAGGCACATCAGCTATATTCCTTTTTCTTCAGTGGTATCAGAAAGACTGGATAACAGAGATAGCAGAAAAGGCCAAAGCCGACTGCCGGGCTTGGGATAGGGAATATGCATTTACAGAATTCAGAGAAAGAGACACAACTCTATTAGAAAGGCGAATGATGAAAAGAGACACCTACCCACCGACAGGCTCATCTGCAGCTACACCCCGAGAGCGTCGACGCTTTGTTTATGATGGCGATGATGTGCCGCATTGTTCTATTCACAAGAATAGAAGAATCAATCTCAGTTCGGCATCACTTAAGGATTTATCTTCCTCTACGCTATATGGATTTCCAGCCGCTCCACGCCCAACAGCTTGTGACAACTACTTTGAGGAATTCAAGGAAGTGCCACAGAGTGCAAACACGTTGAGCGGTTTAAGAAGTGCTTCTATTTTTCAATCGCAAGCGTCTGTCGCTAGTGGAAGGTTCCTAGACTCTACTGCAGTGGAGCCCCCACCATCTCGAGAAGAAGAATTGGTGACATTTGGAGCTGCAAGGGCGACTGGTGAGGAGAAGCCGCCTCGGCACGACAGAGCTGTTGGTACTGACCCTTACCGCAGAACAACGCCTGTCTGACTCTTGAGAAAGGGCGCCCTCCCTAAAAAGCATATCGATAAGTGAACAGTGATGGTAATTCCGATTCCAATTTAAATTCTAAAGCAGGAATACTGGCCGTGAAGTGACTTTCGAATTTATAAACGTTATAGGTGATTTGCGTTATGAAAATTTTAATTGTTACATTTCCTCTAAACACTGCCATTTAGGTATTTAGTGGTTTTATTATAATATTTAATGTACATATTATTATTATAAATATGGATTAATAAAATATTATACACGAGAATACTTATTGGCATCTGTTTTTTAATAATATTTCATACAAAATATTTTTAGTAGTCAAGTAAGCTAAGTTGGTTGAATTACAGAAATATAAAAATAAGGTCAAATAGCAAACATTAATATAAATTAACCTCCTTTTCCCCGACCTACTAATTTCGTTCGAAATTCAATTTTGACAATTTAATAATAATTGTTTGAAGGAACTTCAAATAACTTAAAAGACGTCCATGCAAATGAATGTAAAACAATAATTCAAATTCTTTAATAATGGGGATGTAAGTATTTTAATTATGTTCATAGATCTATTTAAATTGTTTATAAAATTCGTTAATACCTTTTTTTGTCTTTCAGCCTTGCGTCTGTGTTGTAAGTACCAAACACATTTTAATATTTATTTTATTATGTCGTTACTTATACAGTGAATTTTGCATTTTGTTTTATTTGTAGCGGTCCAAAAGACCCAAGGACGCCCGTCAGAGGTCCTCTGCCACGAGTAAAGAACTTATTTACTCGTCACTTCAGGGGTATAATTGGTGTTTTGGTTCCTCTTTTTGCGTTATCATGGCAGCCTGTAAAAGGACAAGTAAGAAATCTTAAAATATAAAACACGAAAGGTTAATTAATTTAACTAAAATAGTACCTTCTTCAAAGAGCGTGTCAAAAGTTAATATACTTTTTACTAAGGTTTTAGTACATTTTATAAATGTACTAAAACCTATACTGTTATCTTTGAGGCTTTAAGTGGTTAAAGGTAACCAAATTTTTAAGAGTAAAGAGACCAAATCTTTCAGATTCACTTCTATTACAAAACCGCTTGACTGGTGCCTTATAGTTAACTTAAAACCTGTTCACAACACAAATATCTAACTCTTTTTTATAGAAAGCCAAAGCCAAACCTTAACTGATACTAACTCAGATGAATACTTTAAAGAATCAGCACTACTTGTAAGAATCTAACTCGCATTGATTCGTAAAGAGTTAAACGGGCAACAGCACCACAAATATTTGGTGTACGGGAAAAAGTACTTTCTCTAATAATTTATATAATGTTCGCCCGCATTAGTAAATTGACTATAGTTCACTGACTTTTTTTTCATAAGCTTTCATATTAACTTAAAAAAATATTTTACATAAAGCTGGTCCTGACGGAAACAATTTATTTTTTATCTGGCCAATAAAAATCGAAGGAATTTCTCCCCGTACATTAGTTTAGCCGAGAAAGTGGATTTAAACATAAAAAAATAAAAAATAAAAAAAATAAAATACGTTTATTTTGGAACATAAGATCTTCTAGGTATCACTTATTCCACGTCAATCAATTCAAACTTGTAGGCATCCCTACTCATCGGCAAAGACAGAGGGTGTAGGCCGAGAGAAAAAGCCGGCGTAAAAAACTCTCGGTACTCTTTTAAAAAAGCAAATCATCAAACAATATTTAAAACAAATATATCAAATTAATTAGAGGCAGCCTGCCCAGCACTAGTCCCAGGCCCTTTTATCAACTAGATAATCAATAACTTTATAGTAAGCCTTTTTACACAGCTTTTCTTTAATACATTTCTTAAATTTATTAAAAGGCAGAGATAAAAGAGCCTCTGGGATTTTATTAAAGAAGAGTATCCCTTTCCCCAAAAAAGAATTACTAACTTTACACAGTCTAGTACGGGGAAATTGCAGCCTGCGTTTGTTCCGAGTATTGACATTGTGCGTATGTTCTAATCTAGTATATTTATCACTATTTTTGTACTATTATACTATTAGTATTTCGTATAAATGTTTTTAATCATAAATATTATTTTTACAGAACGATATAACAGTGATGTGCATGTGGTTTATGATGTTCTGGTTTTTAATCTGGCAGCCAGTGAGTGTGCCCGTAGTCGGTCTGATACCACTATTCCTTTTACCCATGACTGGTGTGATGTCCTCGCCTGATGTCTGCAGTAGTTATTTCAATGTAAGTAAATATAACTATTATTTTAGAATTATATTATAGAACCGAAACGTGAGACTCATATGCGTCCGAGTTATCTTGAATTAATTAATAAATGTTTACCTACGAAGGTTCACAGCTGTGTAATGAACTAACTACCCACAAATATAAAAAAAATATTACTTTCATTCAATTCAAAGCTAAGTGAATATTTCTGACAAAATTACTTTTAAATTTATTTCTTATAATTATTTTTTATTCATGTCTTTGGTTACTTTTACTTTGAAGTTTTTTGTGTGTACGGCAAAAAATATAGTGGATATAATATAATGAATAGTGTTAATAAATAAAATAAATATATAGTGTGCGTGATAAAAAAATGACCTAACACCGAAATAATACACGATATACATCTTTGCAAAGTATTTCATTTTAAGAGAAGGTACTTTACATTCAATTTACATACAATTACAGCAATATATTGATTCTTTTTTCAAATTTTAATTAAAAATGGCCTGTTTTTCAGGATAGTATCTGCCTATTCATATTGTCTGGAATGATTTTGCTTCTCCTGAATATGTCAGGTTTTGACAGGCGTTTTGTGTTATGGCTGCTGTGTTCGGGTGATAACTGTCAGTTCTCTGGAAAACGGTAAGTTTGAATTGAATTTACATTCCAGATTTAATTTCTATTAAGACCGGCCGTTCTGCAAGGATTTCATAGCGAATGATTCTGGGGAGAGATGTGTATTTTAATCTACTTTCACTGTAAAAACGTGTAATCGATACGGACGGTGAGGTGCTGTTCCTAACATAGCGCAACGATTACCAAAGTAATAATAATAAAATAACTTCACTTATTATTATGACTTTGTTCTTATGTGCTTTGTGATTGTACCACAAATTGTACCACTGTCTTAGCATATAAACGATTTAATTTTCATTTTTAAAAGGGTAATAGGATTTTTAACTATTTCAGAATCGTGTTCAAATCGAGTGTTGCCGCTTTTGTGATGTCCATGTTTAGCAACCGACTGATAGCATCTTCTGCTATAATACAGTACTTGACACCTGCGTACATTAATTTGCAGGTATTTAAAACGCACTGGTAAATGAACACTGTTAAATGTTTTTAACTTTATTCATGTTAAAAATTAACATAAATTAAGTTTTGTTGTATAGATTAATAATAATTTGTAAGAAATACAACTAAGATCACTGTCTTAATTTTTAATATAATAAGCGTCGGTATTAAAACTAATATGTTTGATTTAAAATTTATATGACTTTAAACGATATTTTCAGTCTTACACCTCCCGGTACAGAGCTACGGAGCCAAACTATGACGCTATGAGGCACATCGTACTAAATGCAGTGCAGACATCATCGTCTATAGGTATGTTTATAATTAACATTACGTATTGGTTTCGCAGAACTGCAGATTGATTCTGATTATATTTTAATGTGAAAACAGTGACCATTATTTTATGGAAGTTTATTATTCCATAACTATCAATAGTTGTACAGACAACGGATATATTTCAACGTATTAGTTAAAATAAATTTTAGTTAGTACTTCAAAATCAAAATCATTCATTGAGGTAAAACAATATACATTTATGGACGTCGACAAAGAAATACATATTAAATGCTATCGTGAGCAAAATAATGCGACGAAAAGCAGCTTGTAACTAGCCAATTTTATTATTTACTTTTGAAAATCTAAAAACTTTTTTGATTTGATTTTTTAATGAAATTCAATGGGAACGTTATTTAAATATTTTTAACCGACTGGATACTGTCTCAAAACAACAGGTACTAGTTGTCATTTTTTTTTTCAGGAAGCACAGCCATTCTTCACTCTTCATATACAATTCTTGCTATGCGTGCTATGTTCTCTGAGTAAGATTTTTTTTTGTCATACCATTCAACAGCAACTTTAAATACGATAAACTTCTACAGAAATCGTGATGTTTTAAGTCCAACATGGGATTGCGGGTAGGTCTTGTAGAATTAAGAAGTTGGCGAATTTTAACCACATTTCTTCATCTGCTTTAATTGATGAATGTATGATGTAAATGTGGATTTAGCAATTTGTTTTTTTGACACTCATTTTTTTAATACAAATGTATTTTTGGCCAACTAACACGTCTAAAATAACTTGTTAATTTGTTTTACAGGCAAGACAAGAAATTAGTGTTTCCAGATATATTCAACTATTTGCAGTATACCGTGTTTGCTTTTCCAACTGCTTTTTTCATGTTCATATTGAACGTATGCTATCACATGCTATTAATTAATTGGTAAGTCAAATTATATTTACTCTTATGACGTTTACTTTATGTTGAAACAAGATGACAAGACTCTGTTATCCGGTCGCCAAGCTCCAAAAAGTACATTGTTTTTCCATTTTTTGTCATCGTATCTTAAAGTAGGGCAAATGGAAAAAGTATATGCTGCTGTTGAGTAGTTTATGTATCCATCCTTTGAAAGATCGATACACGGTTTAAATAACTTCGCTCGATTGAAAAAATAACTGTATGGATTTTGGATAATTTGCCAATTTGTGACGCTATAAATTTTGTCAAAAATTTTATAGATACTATTTTTGAAATTTAAATATATTTTATTGCACGCTTAATCCATTTTAGAAAAATAATTGATACAGTAATTGTTTACATTACTAATTGCTATTACGGACCGGTGCGCCTCAGTGATCCAGCTTCTATTGCGCACCGCAGTCCATTCTGAGATACTAACACAGAAACACATCAATTCGTGAGATAGGGCCTTAAGTGATGTGGCGCAATGGAGCAGAGGCGCTAGACCTTCGAGAGTTCCGTAACAAGTGAAAGCTACAAAAATATCTTCAGTGATATTCGGGACCCTATAATATAACAGGGTCACAAAGAAGCGTATGACCCGGAAATAACCATAAATACAGTCAGACTGAACAGACGTACCTCATTAATGTACAGTATCAAATTCTCGTGTTACAATGTTAGTTACCATACTCCTCCGAAACGACTTGACCGATTTTTATCAAATTTTATATGCATCATATTCAGTAGGTCTGAGAGTCCATTGCATACCCTTAAGGCTTAAGCGATATGGGGCGTTCACCTCAAGAATTTATTTTTATATTTTTGACGATTTTTTTATGATACAACATATAAAAATACTTACAAACCTTAGTTTCCACCCTCTACAATTAAAACTTTGAGGTTTGTCACTAGAGTACCGTAGCAGAATGTTCCATGTTGGTATGTACTAATAGCTGCCCCTGCTGCTGCTTGCTCCTTCAAAGGAGAAACGAAGTTCGCAGGGCCAGCTATTATTAACATAAATTTAACATATTATGCGGCCCGAATGTTTTTTAGGCGGATTGGCAAACCAATGAGTGCGAGCAGTATGACAGAATTCCGTAATTCAATATTAAAAAATAAGAGCAGCTTACCGAAGAAATCTACGCGCCACGAAAATGTACGTACCTATTAGTAATACAGACGCGCAAAATCATATTTATCTAATATATGAATGTTTGTATCTTGAACAGCGCTCCTTTGGAATTTAAGCTACCAAAAACATAAACGTATGGGTTACACGATACGACACGATACGAACTGTCACCTCTGGGCGGGTGCTCCCCAGTACCAGCTCCTTCCACTTGACCGTATTCAACGAAGAGCGGTTCGAATCGTTGACGACCAAACTCTCTCCGAACGGCTTGATCCTTTGGCGTTGCGTAGAGATGTGACCCCACATCTCTATGCAAATACTTTTAACCTCAAATCAAAAATAATTTATTTATTTAGGTAACATAATGTACATTATGAACGTCAAAAAAGTGAAATATACAATAAATGAATCTAATTTTAAATTTACTGCCAGTTCTCAAAGGGCGTAGAACGGAAGAGAAGAACTGGCAATAAACTCTCCGCCACTCTTTTTAATCGCCAAGTTTCTTTTAAACAAAGTTTGTAAGGAGCTGCAACCATTACACTCCATCATTATTGTATAAGCTAAATTCTAAGACATGACAAGACAAGAAACGAACATCAATTCTTATTAAACATTTTTCAGCTTACGGTATTGTTTGCATTGCTTTACCTGATAACTGTTATGTTCCGTTGGAGTAGATGGACTGGAGCTTCCTGGGCTAAGAATAAAACTCTCCCGAACAACGAGAATCTGCCAATGTAAATCAATGTTTTTTTTTTATAAATACGAGTAATATAGAAACAAAAACATAGATTTATTACATTAATCATATTATGTTACTATATACAAAAACGACATCGTGTAATTTCAAAATAATCAGATTATTATCCTATGAATGGTGTATAAGAGTCGTCAAATTTAGCGAATGAAATAATGTTAAATAACTATTTATAGTTGTACTACATAATTAATGTCCTATAACCCCTAGGTGGGGCAGAGGGCGTCCACATTGAATCTGCATCGCGTTCGGTCTTGGGCTTCATATTTCACCTCGCTCAAAGTCCTACCATCTCTCTTTGCCTCGAGTTATACTACATATTATGGCTATATATCAGTCCTAGAACACTATATTAACGAAAGAAATAATCTTCCTTTAAAACTTATCATGGTATCACTTAACATCAGGTGGGCCTCCTGTCCGTTTTCCCCCTGTTTTTAAAAAAAAAGCAGTTTGTAAGATGAGTACGTACTTAAGGTGTAATAAGACTGTTGTAAAACCAAATACAGAAGTAGAAGTAGTAAGAATATATAAAATTTGTAATCAAATATATTTATTTTCAGGATAAAGGATGCATCAGTGGCTGCAATTTTCTTAATGCTCATACACGTCGTTCCGAGAACATGTGGATGGATGAAAATACTACAAGCTGAAAGTAAGAAAATACGTTTATAATCCTCGAATAATATTATCAGTAGTTTCACTCTCTAAAGACAGCAAGGATAAAAGTAGATACCGGCAAGAGATGTAAAGGACTACAAAAGAAAATATGGATTGATAAAGTAGAACTAACGTGGCAAAACTGGTGCTCAACACAAAGATAAATAGAATATAGAGGAGTCTTTTACCCAGCCATACATATTCTAGACCACTAAAGAATAACGTTTTTTCGGAACTTATACTTACACAACTAATACTCATTATAAGAAATGTAATCTATTAAACTAAATTATTGTATGGATTCATGTAAAAGAATTATTAATAATTATTTGAACAGTAGGATTATTTTATAGTATGAAAGTGTAACGTAGTGTTGATTCACATAAAAAAATGTTCCTACTGTCAAACTGGCATAACTACATGCTGCAGTATGACAGTAGGAACTTTTTTTTTATTACTAAATCAATTAATATGAAACCGTCTAATGTTATATTAAAATTTTCAGAAAAAAGTGAATGTGGTTCACTAAAGCCGGATTCCGCATTAATGTTTTGGCGATTTGTTGACAAGAATACAAACTATGGATATATTATTCTGATTGGTAAGTATTGATGTGACAATGCAACTCTAGAACCAGTACGCTGTAAGAAGACAGTGACAGCGTCCTTAAACGATACGAACATGTACGTGTAAACTCATAGTTGAATGTGAATAGAATTTGGTAGAATTTTTAATCTAATTAGTGGCGTTAGTACGCACTATTGGTTTTTGGGTTTGCATTTGTTCCTGTGATCACTTGCATATGTTGCTTAGTTGCAGTGTCAGTTAGCCTTTAAACACGACGTAGGGGAGCGGGGGGCAGGTTGTTACAATTTTTAGGAACATTCTCGAATCGCCTAAATTTTCACTCACTCCAGTTACAATAGAATAAGGTTCTAAAATGATTACCCATCTTTACAGGATCAGGAGTCGCTCTAGCCCGGGCCATTAAAGTCGCAAATGGTTATCCGAAGTGTTTTAATTTCTACGAGAATCTGATGGATACTAAGGCATATTGGAATAATCAGATGGCATTGATCTCAGTGGTTGCCGCTATAGGTCCAAATATAATGTCTGGAGTCGGATCGCTTATTTCTTTTTTGCCGTTGATTTTGAGCGTTGTGCGTAATTGTGGTCCTTTGAAATTTTCAGCATGTTTAGGGCCTGTTTCACAATGTCCGGATAAGTTCTAAATAAGCTATTTTTACTTATTGGTAGGATAAATAGTATTTTTGCATTTCACGACTGATGTGTTTCAAATGATGAAGTCATGAAATGTGAAGTATCTTATTTGGAACTTTTATCTTTCGAATAATTTGTGTTGCATAGCTATTTGGCAATTTATCCATACATTGTGAAACAGGCCCTTAATATTTTAAATTCAGTTTCAGATCAATCAGTAACACTGATATAACATAATTTATAAATATTACTAAGAATGTTGAGGTTTTTAACCGTTATTTGCAATCATTATGACAAATTATATATATGCAACGTATTATATTATTTAATGGCTATATGTTATTTTACTAAGAATCATTAATTATAATAATTATTACAACTTTGTACGGCTATTTGCAGTCGTATATTATAACTATGTACAGTTATACAACACTAAAAACTAAAAGAAAACCATACAAACAAATAACAATCAATGATAGTAAAGTGTAGTAATTCAACAAATAAAATACATATCTATAATTTATTGTCCCTTCTAATAGTCACCGGCAGTAATGATCTATAATTTTAATACAAGAAAACAGGAGAAAACTATTGGTTGTAATTAGATATTGATTTTGATGAATACAAAATTGTATAAAAAATAAAAATTTAAACAGTCATTAAAAATACATGTGTGCATATGCGCTTTGTATGATTATTTTGCAGTAGAAAATAACGTATATAAAGAATCGTATTTCGTTAATTGTAATCGTTGATTTTTGTCGTCATACTATTTTAATATTCCAGAGAGGCGAGGGTGAAGACGAAAGTCCATGGAAACAGAACAGGTATGCAGCAGTTCTTGCTGCTGGAATGGGATCATCTTTTGGATTTATGTTGCCGTTTTTATATACACCAGCCTACTTTTGCCATTTCACAGGGAAAGTACCAATAAAAAAGATGGTAATCTTTTACAAACTTTTTTGTTGATATTAAGTCGCACAGGCCAACAATTTCGTTTACCATAACAGTTGACGTATCCGAAAGAACTCCAGAATAAATAGGATTCCTAGCTGAGATTCATTTGGTGACATCTGAACTGTACTGTTGTGTGTGTAGATGTGTAGATGTTGAATATTTATAAATCTGAATAATACTTTTGCAGATATTGTATTCCATCGGTTCACTGATTATATGCACGATAGTTTTGTGGGCGGCGACCTGTTTTTGGGCACCTATTGTATGGCAGCCTCCCGCGGAAGGCTTCGAAGGAGTAGTTGTGGTTGAAGGCGGAGACGCCGGTGGAGGCGACGCTGGTGGCGGTGGTGACGAAGGCGGCGGTGATGAACCGGAGCCTTAGTCTTATGACTTGTGTCCGGCTGTCTGACATTTGTGCCTAATTGTCGACACTCGTCAGTCATAATTTTATTTAATGTTATTCGGAGAGTACTTTATTTATTAATTGTCTTGTACTCTGTCTATGAGTGAGATTGCATACTCTGGAAATTATCAACAGGCATATATATGTAGTCTCCATGAGAAAATAATTTTTATTATGGCTTACTATTAAATGATAAATAGGCGATATCCCAACGATAAAGCTAAGCATAAAGCAGATTATGGATAAATCGAATCGTGCGGAGTCAATCAATATCAAAACTGTGGAAATAGTAATTTTTTCCATCCAAAATTTTATTAACTTTCAATTATATATAGGCTTACTTATATTGAATTTACTTCTTTCTGCGATGTATCTTATGAGTCATACGAATGTTTTCCTTTATTAGTTCAGGCTGCTTATCTAATTAAACGTATTTTACTCGTATTTATCAAAACACTAATTTAGGAATGTAACAGTTTTGTAACGCTTTCTGTTATTTGTTATTGGTCTAAACTGTAAATTATAATAAAGATTATAAGTAGAAAATATAATTTTCAATTAATAAAATACTAATTTATTTAGATTTTTGTTTGATCAACATGTATCGTTGCTTTGGTTGATGTTCATTACAAAAATTGTTTCTTATAGAGCACGTAAACATTTTATTAATTCAAATTTGTTTACGGATAACCATGTCTAAATTTTTACAAACGTGGTCTATAAAAAAATCTTTATAATGTCCTGAATGAATAAAGAGATGTATGTTTAGACATAAAGGAATTTATTAAGAAAAATTGCACTAGATTGTATAATTTATCGATATTTGAATTGAAATCTATATAATTTTGTATTAATGCGTTCGTGTGTTATATATCCAGTCAGGTAGGGTGTGGAGATCAGCCCATATCACTGGAGCCCAGAAGTTAATGCTGAACCATGTGATTATAATCGTCGTTACAGTTGGTCCTATACCTGCCTTAATCTGTAAATGAGGTTGATAAATATTGGAATAGCATTTAATAAAAATCGCAAGCTATGATGAAAATATAAAGATTAGTACGCTTTTGGTAAAGCTTTTTTCTTGGTATTTCACAGTACGAGCGACTGTAAAAGTCGATTGGTGTATACTCCGATCACCGTTAGTGTAATAAGTCATATTTTATTTCATATATATATATATATATATATATTTTAACTCTTTAAACGATTAAGAAAGTATTTATTACTGAAATCTTTGTGAAAATCTGATAATATAAATTTTCGTGACAACCACCCGCTTTGTTTAACATCTATAGATTTAAATAACGGTTAAAATGCGAATACTCAAACATTTTGTCTCAAGAAATGTGCTCGACTCATATAAAAATGCAGGAAGAGGATTTTTTAAACACTCCAGAGTACAACGAAGAATAAATAAATGCCTCCTAGTCGAGCTCTAGTCGAGAAACAGTGTCTAAAAAAATTATACAAAAGCGGAGCATAATGTACAGACTGGAGCGGTTTGTGCAGAGCGGAGCGGCGGTTTGGCTTTTTACAAAAACAACGTATAACGCGAAGGAACGTTGAATCATTTGCTACCGCGGTTAATAAATGAACTACCCAGTCAGATATTAGATAGCCCAACGCTAGCCAACATAAACAGTAAATTAAAAAAACACTTTTATATACATTAGTCGCGCTCTTAAACATGGCTATGGTTAAATATTATATACAAATACATCGTAAGCGTACAGGCTGCGCCGGCCAAATTTACGCTACGTCACCGATCTCGTCAGCGAGATGTGAATATGCAGTGTGCGTTTTGTCCCGCTCTAACGCGTATTGGCCGCAACAATATTACATCATCGTGTTAGGTTTATTTTTGTTACTGAATTTCTTGATTCATATATATTGATATTTTAATACCAATAAAGTTACCATTTTCGTTGTCGGTATGTTAGCGACGCTTTGAACAACCAAATTTCCCGGCGTCCCAACAGGAAGACAAAATGCATATGACGACGAATAGCCTGCTGCTATATTGTACCATAGTGGGTTTTGATTTATTTCCTTCGCCTGCAAAATAAACCATTACTTGTTTTCTCTTAGAAACAGTAAATCAAAGTTGATTTTTTTATAAATATGTAAAAAAATTATAACATTAAAAGTGGTATGTGGTATGTATTATATATATATATATATATATATATATATATATATATAATTTATTAGATCATTTTACCTAATTACAACATTTTAGGTATATACCTACAATATTCAATATGCCAAATGGATGACCCTAGCTTCCCATAACGCAAGGGAATCCAAGTGTGGAGGCTAGTGCTCTTTCTCTTTTTACTTTACTTTTTACCATACATCCTTTTATTAAAGCTGCATATAGATTATATAAAAATATTTACCAACTGCATAACGATTGGCGCTATAACGTTGCACACAGCTACATTCGATGCGAAGTTCGTTATAAAAACAGTAAAAAATATAATAAATAAAAGAATAGTTCCATTGTTCAAATATCTGAAATCTTGTAATACGGCACCAATTTTTCCATTGAGGTTCGTATGTTCTTCCTTCGCTGCTTCGGAGAGAGCAAAACCACCACCTTTAAGTAATTTTTTTAAAAGAGTACCGAGAGTTTTTCACGCTGGTTTTTTCTCTCGGCCTACAACCTCTGTCTCCTTTGCCGATTAGTAGGGGTGTCTACAGGTTCAAATTTAATGACTGAATGTGGAATACGTGATACTTGTCTATTTTATGTTAGATAATAAACGTGTTTTTTTTACTCCAGAATTCATCTACTGTGAGTCAAACTTGCAACTTGCTTTGAAAAAAACTAATACTTAATCATTTTGCCTTTATCTCAAAAATTTCACTTTTTAAGATAAAGGCATTCTTAATATGAATGAGGGACTTAATAACTTACTAGGAGGCCTCAATCTGAATTCTATTGGACATAGCTAAACAAATAAAGAATTTTTTGAATGAAACTAAGGAATAATTAAGGGTTTCGGTAACACAAATATATAAATAGAAAAAAAATATTTTATATAATACGAACACGTGTTTTCATTTTAAAAAGGGCATATCTACAATAAATGGTACGAATAACTTTAAATATATACTCACCTAATAGAAACATGAAACTGTATGGCATTACTTGATTCATAGTTTTCCAATCAAGAACAGATGGTACAGAATTTTTCGGTAAATCCCCATGCTCTGAAAAAATATTGCCTGAGAAATCAAGTTCAATGCTTACATCTAAACTAACTTCTAAATGGCATCAGTTTCTAATAGGCCAGTTGGTCATTAGATTTCTATGGGCATGCTTGTTTCCTCACTATGTTTTCTTATACCTAGCAAGTGTTTTGGTTTGGGGATTGAACCTATTACCTCAGGGATGAGAGACGCTCGCTGAAGCCACTAAGCAAAATGAAATAACATGAATTGAAAAAAATTACGTAATAAATATTGTATCGGTATAGTAATTGTCCAAAGAAACTATGAGTCTTGATCTCAGATAACAGCTATTTCTTTGGTAATCAATCTTCTATGTCTGACAAACATTGATTTTAAGATCTAAGAGGGTGATTCCCAACCTTTTTTTGTGCCATGGCCCACCTTAGCCTATCTTAAATTCGTATGCCCCCGAAATGTAACATAATTTGTAATATTAATCAATTTAATTTTTCAAGAAAGAAAGAAAAGAAAAGAAAAGAAACTTTGATAGGTTTTAGTAAGAAATTACTCGTAAATTGTTAACGAAATACAGTAATAATTTTTTTTAAACAAAATGAAATGCTGCAATTAACATTCGAAATAAATTATATATTGCCTGTGGGACGTGGGCCCCACACCACTACCGCACTACCATTGTTAATTGTGCACATCAAAATACAAATGCAGTCAAGCATGTCAAAGATTTTAAGCCTATGACACGAAGCCAATGTTAAAGGTGCAGGAGTTTAAAGTAACCTTTAGCTTTACAATTATTGAATAACTCCAACGTAGATGGCAATAGGAACATAAGAAAGCCAACAAACATGGCAGCTGAAGAATCTCCGACGCTGAAATGTATATAATAACACTGTGTTTATTCAGTAATATAGAGTGTATATGTAAGCAAATAATTTGAAAATTATATTCATAATGTATGCAAATTTCATAAATTATGCAAATAATTACATTATTCTTTTCATAAATGAAGTTTAAACCATTTTTGAGGTTAATATTTATTTATTTTATTTATTTAGTTTTGCACACTTCGTTTCAAAGAAACACAAATAACACAATACATAAAAAATACAAGGGTTGCAACGGGCGGCCAATATATCTAAAGAACTCTAATCTAATCTTAATATATAGAACCTTAATCTAGAGAAAAACAAAAAAAATATATAGAATATTAATAACTACTTAACTAAAACTAAAAAGTTAATCTTGAATAGCTATTAGCTATTCATGAATCCTTAAGATTAAGCATTAATCTAATAATTTTATACTTTCTCCTTATAAGACGTAATTTTATTTAATCATCTTTATAAAGACAACCCTAGATTTTCCAAGAAGGAGTGCAACTGTTTAAGAGCTACTTCACGATTTAGATAGATATAGATAGCGGAATAAAAATACCGTACAATTTCTTATTTCCCAAATTGAAATAATTCGACAATTGATCACCCCAGCCAGGAAATATTTGTGGCGATCGACAGAAAAATAGGCATATGGCTAGAACGAAGAGTAATATAACCATCTGTAACAAATCATTGGTTCCTATTTAAACTTATTTTTATTTACGCTATGTTATTATTAGTTGTGTATATATGACATAACAGTCATTTGTTAATGAGTTGTATTAGTAGCATTCATTATTAAATACTATTTTTAATTAATTATTATCTAAAGATTTTGACTTTGAAGATTTACACGCTACCAATAAATTATTTCTACATCCCCCAAGTTTTGGTGTGAGAAATACACTACATATTTTTTTATTTACCTTTGGCTACCATAATCACCAGTGATGAGTGTGTTTGGGTATAAGAACAATACAACAATTTTAAGAGGTCATGAAATAGGTAAATTACTAACGATTTCCCAAAAGGTTATCGTTCCAAGATTTTTATAATCTTCATTTACAACTTTTTCAGCGGCTTCTATTCCGGATTGAGGCACTTTTGCTCTTTGTGCTGCAGCACTTTTGGGTCTATAAATAAAAAGTACTTATAATATATGGCAAGCAGTGTTGGCCTATTGGCTTCAGCGTGCGACTCTTATACCTGAGGTCGTAGGTTCGAACCCGGGCTGTGCCCCAATGGACTTTCTTTCCATGTGCGCATTTAACATTTACTCGAACGGTGAAGGAAAACATCGTGAGGAAACCGACATGTCTTAGACCCGAGTCGACGGCGTGTGTCAGGCACTGGAGGCTGATCACCTACTTGCCTATTAGATTTAGAAATGAACATGAAACAGATTCAGAAATCTGAGGCCAGGACCTAAAGAGGTTGTAGCGTCACTGATTTATTTTTATTATATTTACTTATAATATATGAGAACAAAGTTGTACGCTTCATATATATACACTTACCTTAAAAATCCAAAGTAAACAATGATCAGGTATATATACATTGCACCTTCCATCAACAACATGTAAGGAATTGCGAATGCAGAAAACTTAGGAAATGATAAATATTCCGGCGCATGTGGGTAAGTTCTGAAAATTTCCTGATACATTGATACACTTTCTGAGACATTGGTATAGTGGTAAAAACATACAAAAACAATCCTGGTAAAAAACTGATAAAAAAATCGCCCTTACGAGTTATGAGAGGTAACGAGACTGATTTAGTTTCTCTATGAATATTTTTAGTAATAATAATAATAAAAGTCTTTATTCATTTTAAGTAGTTACATCTTTCTTTTCATAGTGTAAGATTTAGGAACCCTTTTAAGTAAAAATACCTGTGTTAGGGTTCCCAGCTCTTCCATAATAAACTTAAAATATCATTATTTAACCAATTCGTTTCCTTTTTATTTTTCTTTTTTGAACCGTTATCATCACACCTGAATATTCATAGAATTTCCATTATTTACTTACTTTGAAAATAGTCCTTTAAAAACGAAGTTTGTTGCGGTGCCTACTAAAGTACCAATACCACCTGAAAATTTCCGAAGTAATAAGATTCTTTAAAAACATTGAATGTTACCAAATTTATGCAGTTAGTAAGATATGAAAAAGGCACTATTGCTAAGTATAAGGTCGTAAAGGTTACATGCCTTTTCACATAGCTGTATATATTTAAAGTGTACTGGCATATTGCGTTTGTATTACTATGAGTAAGGTTAACAAATTATAACAGTACCTATGGTAGCAGAAAATGTCGCTGCGCAGAAATAACACGTTGTAATATCTGATGCAATGTTTTCACCATTTTTATTGACATCGTAAATGCTTAACAAGTTTTGCTGTAAATAAGTTCCCAATCTTAATCTTAGAATCAAGATATAAGTGGAAATCTTGCAAACAAAAAGTAGAAAGTTGCAATGAAATAAAAAAAATAAATAATATAAAACAGTCCCATATAATTCTAACATGGTATTATGGCTAATAGCCAACATTAAAATATATGACACTAAAAATTCATTTAAAGATAACACAACACCCATGTCATTACTAGTTTAGTAACACATTGAAAATTTAATTTACAATAAGCGATATGTCATAATATGGAACATGGAGTAATGCTTGCAGCTCCTTACAAATATTGTGTAAAAAATAACTTGGCTATTTAAAAGACTGGCGGAGAATTTATTGCCAGTTCTTCTCTTCCGTTATACGCCCTTGATTTGAGAACTGGCAGTAAATTTAAAATTAGAATCATTTATTGTATATTTCTTTTTTTTGACCTTCATAAGTGTACATTATGTTACCTATATGAATAAATGATTTTTGATTTGATTTGATTTGCGAGAAGTCTAAATATAAAACAGACGAAACTTAATTTTATAAACTATTTATTTATTTTACAGTTTTACCAATTAATAATAAGTAAACGAAGAGCGATCTTTGGATAATTAATATCATATTCAACGCGTTGAAAATAAAATCTGTTGGGAATCTCTGATACGACTGTTCAATCACCATCAATGTAAGCCTTCGTTTTAAAAGCGGATTGTCCTATACTTACGTCTTCAAAAACTTTTAGTACGGCAAAGTTTATTGGAACCATTAATGTTGTAGCTGCTGTATTTGTAATCCACATAGAAATGAACATCGTTATGAAGCACATCGCAAATAATAACCTACAAAACACATTGTCGCGTATATTTTTGACGCAACAGATGTAAGGATATTTTCATGACCATAAGTATATTTTTGCATTAAAAAAAATGTTTTAAGGCGGCGAATGATACATGAACATCGACCCGAACAGCTCGAAACAAGGGCCGAGCGCCCAAGGGCTGTCGGCTTTTGGCGAATCTCTTTGAATGATACATACAAGTCAGTCACCACCACCTCTACTTTCACCATTTTGACTACAACTGTGGAGGAGATGGAGCACAGGCGAATCGTGAATATTCCGGTGTTGTGAGCATTTTTGTGAGCATGCTCACAACGAATAAATGTTCATGCAAATAATTCACATCAAGCGAAAATTCGATATCAGTCGCCACCTATATAATTACTACGAGTATAATGACGCAGATAAGTCCACGCTATAGAGTAATAACTTTTAATTTGAAATGGAATACGTTTTAAATAATAAGTACTTATAATGTGAGTAACCAATGGCACGGATGGCGCATAAAGCCAATCTCTTGTGAAGTCCCGACTGTTCCACCGCATATGCAAGTATCATACTGCCTATAAACATCATTATTGTATCCTGTAAAATATAATTAATTAAAATCCGTTCCGTTCGATTCCAATTGAGCGACAGCATCTCTTGTTCAATACGCAGTCAATTGCAATATGATATTTACGTCATTACGTCCGTATGAGCAATTATATTTAATCATAACGTTTCGCCTTGCACCTTTTTTTCAGATTCTCATTATTCGTGTAGCTCAATAATAAAATTTGTATATATGTATTAAAGTTTATTTTGACATACATTCATATAACACCAACAGCATTCATCAGTAGTCATAATTCCAGTTAAAGGGAAGATTATGATCGGAAAAAATGATGTTAGTGGTAATGGTATACATTCAGTCACCCAGTATATCGCCATTAAGACCAAGGTATAACCACACCACTGGTATTTCTGAAATTAGTAATTAAATCAGAATCACACACACACAAAAACAAATTAGTTTATACTAGTAGTGGCAATAATATTCACCGTACGGTTCAGTTGCATTATTTTTACTGAGTTTCCAATTTTGTTCACAATGGCGTCTGGTTTTGTTAGATATATTTTAATAACAAATCATTTCTCTTACGCCTAAACCCAATAACTTATCTCAATCAATTTGATACCTTTGTATGTAAATGACAGTTCAACTGTGCCAATTCCTATCATAATCCTATATAAAATTTTATACTGTTAAGAGTTGTGTAAAGAGCGAAGAGTGCAATCTATTCGTCGCCAAAAAAAGATCGTCTTCATATGGTTTCGTTATTGGGATGCAGATAGGAGATCAATCGACTGTCACGGATTGTTTTCAATCTGAGATTGTGTATTCATTATTGAGTTCGGGCGTAACTGATACATAGTACTACATTTACCTTAGGTGGAAAAGATAGCAATATTGGTATTAGTATAATCGGCGTAATGAAACAAACTAAGCCCCTCCAATAAATGCTTAGAATTAATTTTGTTTTATCCCATTTAGTGATTGGAGTCTCATCGTCACTAGAAATAGAACTTCGTTAACAGATATAATTTAAATTTAATTATATAATACGTAGGTTTTTACTGTAATTGTATTCATGGCTTGATTTAAATGTGTCGCTTAAAATTATTACTGTCGCATTTTCCGAAGCCTTGACCGTCGAGGTCAAGACTGATACCACAGTTAATGCTATAAAAATTCATTCCTTTAAATATATGATAGTGAAATCTTCGTGACAGATTTGCCAGTTTTTTTTTAAATATGAGATGTCTTAAAAAATAGCTCCTGCAGCCCTTGTACTTGGCGTGTTGCCGTTTTAAGAGAGTATGCCCTATTTTTAAACTTTCATCTCTGCCAGAAAAACCTTCCACTCGAAGTCGATTCCACAGCTGCCTAGTTCGCAAAAGGATAAGCTTAGAGAAGCTGACGGTGAAAGATTTCCAACCATCACGGTGCTTCTAATGAAACCTGGAATTATTGCGACTCATGCGGTTGTAAATCGAAGCGACAAGGATCAGTGATCAAAACACTCTCCTACTCACAATAGTACACATTGTAAAATACGCATAGTCCCTCAGAAGAGATAGAGAATCAGGATCAGTTTGGATTGCCAATCCGTTCGATAAGCCGCCCGTGAAGCTCGAAGAAGGGCACCAGCCCAGGGATGTGAGCAGTATCCTGTTTTTTGCTATTGTAAAAGTGTACCGAGAGTTTTTACGACACCTTTTTCTCTCGGCCTACACCCTCTGTCTTCTTAACCGATGAATAGGTATGCCCATTCAAATTTAATGACGTGGAAAAAGTGATACCTGTATCTTATATTTCAAAACAAACACATTTTATTTTTATGAGATCGGACTTCGGCCTTGTACAGTTAATTACATACGTGAGCACACTCCGACAAAACGCACAATACCTACGTAGGAAATAAACCAGCCATCGGCATAATAATTCATAGGGTAAATTCTATGACAGGAGCTATAACCCTATCAGAAGCTTTGGCTATATGCAACCTAGCGACCAGTGGTTACGCTCTGTGAGTCAAAAAAACTCAAAAATATCTTTATTCATATAGGTAAACATGTACACTTATGAACGTCAAAAAAAACAAATTAAATTAATTGTAAATTAACATTTACAACCAGTTCGCAAGTCAAGGGCGTATAACGGGTAAGAAGAACTGGCAATAAACTTTCCGCCACTCTTTTCAATCGCCAAGTTTTTAATACAAATTGTTTGAACTGTAGTAAATCAAGAAGAGACATAGAGCAAGCAAGAAGACTGTTATGGAATTAGACGGCGCTGCAGTGCTAAATTAGCTATTGTTTTATTGACATAATGTCGTCAAGCAAACTTGCTTGTAATTATTTATAATAATGTATATAGTTACTTAAATTGTTCCAGCAATTGTTCATCTGTTATCTCTTCATTGATATTAGCGACACTATCACTCGGCAACGACATTTTGGAAATAATTTATAACGACCAACGCGATTTAGCGATCGCATAATGTCATTATGGCTTTAAAATTACTTAAATTTTCTCATACTATTACTGAAGCATAGAATTAAAGTTATTTTTTTTTTTCTTTTTTACTATATTTTATGTTAAATAAATCGTTACTTATACAATAAGAAAATATAAATAATATTTAAAAGTAGTGTCGGGTAAACCTTGTTGATATCTTGTCTTAAAAAATATATGAAATAACAGATGCGAAAAATGGAGACTTCTATTAATAAGTACTATCTATTATATCTATTACTAGTGACCCGCCCCAGCTTCGCACGGGTGCAATGCTGATGAAAAGCAGGATTTTATTATGTATTGTTATTTCCGTCGCTGGAAAGCTCCGATACTAACCTAAAATGTGACAAATAAATAAGAAAATGAAACTACAAATAAACTAACGTAATTCCTCGACTCATACCACTTAAACTAAGAACAGTAGCCAGGTGCGCATCAACTCCCCGCGAGACCTTGGGCGGCACTGAGAATACCCGAAAACTCAAGCGCATCGGGTTTAAAGTACTTAAAATATTTGCTACAATTGGTGCGATGGGGGAGCTAACTCCCCCGCGTGTGGTGTTAAGGGTTAAATGAACAATGTATACAAGGTATTTAATTGGTTAAGGATTAATGCTGAATTGGTTAAAATCGCTTCGAAAATTAGCCATTATTTGTCGTAAAAAGTAACATAAAACGTGGTATATGAATTGTCTTCAATAAAAATCTTATGTTCTGTAAAAGATATATTACTTCAACATTAAAGGCCTATTTCACAATGTATGGATAAAGTACCATATAGCTATGCAACACATAAATTATTCGAAAGATAAATGTTCCGAATAAGATACTTCGCGTTTCATGACGAATAGCGTTATCTGATAGTCGTGAAACGCAAAAATACTGTGTATCCTACCAATAAGTAATAGATAGCTTATTTGGAACTTATCCGGACATTGTGAAACAGACCCTATAATTAAATAAAATTAACATTTATAAATACCGACTTTATTTTCGAAAATAACATAACGTTGTAACTTCATAGCTAACATACATACATACATTCATAGTAAATGAAACAAAAAATCTTAAAACTGCTTAAATACAGAATACTATTTTGCCCAGTCTGGCAGCGTCTTGATGTCTGGCCAAATGATGGGTGCATACAAATAAGATGCCAACCACATTATGATGATCGTTGCGATCGTTGGTACTAATCCGGCTCTTATCTGTTAAAAGTTAAATTTGTTTCTAGTTTAGATTATTTTTCTTAGCCACCTCGCTAAAATGTTAAATTTACTAATACTAGCTAGTATTTGGTCGTTTTATTTATTTATTTATTAACACTATGTTACATTACGATATAAAAAAATTGAACATATATGAAAAGGAGGGCAACTGGCGGCGTTATCGCTTTCGAGCGATTTCTTCCAGGCAACCACTGTGAGTACATAGGGTAGGCAAGGAGTGCAAAAATACATATTACATATATAATAAGAAAAAAAAATTAACAGGAACAAAAAAAAAGTAAATTAAACGTTTTCATGTCACATAATTTTTAAGAGTTTTATGTAAATATTTTTATATGGGCAAAAATTATTATGCAATTTAACGTGAACTAAATTGTTTTTTTAATTAAACTAATATATATTAACAAAGCATGCATGAATGATTTACTCTTCGAATTCCGTTTAATCAAAAAATTTATGGGAAGAAGGTATACAGATCTCTTCCAAACTTATCATTGTTTAACTGATAAAACTTTATAAGTTACAAGCATAAATTAAAGGCTGCTTCTACTAATCATTATAGTAAATAAGGCGTTCTCTATATATCTTTATTTTTATTTATTATTTTTATACACCCACTGTCAATTTGACTATATCTATGAATACAACACGTTCAGTATGACTTATGTTTTCGACTCTTGAATCCTATCCTGATTTAATGATATGAAACGTCCGGGTAACGCAAGCCTAGCCACTAATGCCAATATTTATTTTATTTTTATTTAGAAGTGAACAAACCATTTTACTCGTTTGAATTTTGGCGGCGCTTTGAACAACAAGATTGCCAGGTGTCCCCACGGGGAGCAGAAAACAAAAGGACGCAGTATATCCCGCTGTTATACAGTACCAAAGCGGGTTTTGGTCGATTTGTTTTGCCTGAAATTTATTTTATTTGTTTATTAACACTTCGTTGCATTTTAGTTATGCATTTATCCATTTTATTCAATACAAACTACTTTAGATCGGGTAATAATGCCTATTTTAATAGCCTACAAATTATAAACATAGTAAATTAAGACAAGTTAATACTATCGCACTTTGTACTAGTGTAGTGTATGTACTATTATTAAAAAAAAATCTTCAGCTAAATTCGCAAAAAATAGTGTGAACTTTCTACTAGCATTATTAGTTTAAAACTTAATACTATTATTATTATTGTCCATTCTTACTTACCAATTGCATAAAAATAGGTGCAAACACATTCACGATAGCAACATTGGAGGCAAAATTTGTGAAGAATATAACGACTATGATAATAATAAGTAATATTAGAACATTCGGAAGTGATTTTAGATTCGATAATGTTTCTCCGATTTTTTCGTTTAGACCGGATTTCTTGGCCGCTTCAGATAAAGCAAAGCCTCCTCCTGCAAAAAATAGATCACTTTGGACAATATTACAAGTATTAAATGGGTATCATCAATTTATTTTAACTATAAATAATACGAAAAAAGTTAATCCGTCCGAAAAATATTTATCTTCATTGGAAAACCTATTTCAGTCATAGTAAAGTTACTAATGCTTTAACTCGCTTCACATCTTGAGTATTAAATGTGACATGGAGACCGGTGTGTAAATGTGTAATACAAATTTCATTTTTTATTAAATTGTTCTCGTATAAGCTACAAATTCTTAGTTACAAATTCGTTATAAGTATTCATATATTATAGAAAATAATTTACGTAAACTGTATAACTTCAAACTTATACAAGGATTTGCCCGTGGGCATGTGTAACAACGTCTTTTATAATTTATCCTAGTCCAACTCGACCATTGCACTTCGGGGAAATGTTCGAGTCAATTCGTAACAAGAACCGAGCAACTATTGTACATGTGCACTTGTAGAAAGTTTCCTAAGAAAATTTTTCATAAAAAATGTTTAAATAAATGTTACATGCGAACACATCAAAACTGTACCCATTACTCAAAATATTTATAAAATGTTTACAAACCCAATAAAAACGAAAAGCTGTACGGCATGACAGTGACAATCTTTGGCCAACTTAATACTGATTCCACGCTTTTTTTTGGAAGTTCTTCGTGATCTGTAGTATAACATATTATGTATAAATCCTTATCTAAAAACATCTACCGGGTTCTATGTAACTTCCTAGAGTGACAGCGGGCCTGATTTTATTGGAGTTTTTGTACCGCACGATTTCAATATCACAAAATCTATGGTTATTGGAAAACTACATTGAAATTTCATATAAAACGAAATCACAAACGCTATAAGACATTATATATATATTGCCTTCAATTAACTTAATTCAAGTTGAATTTTATTCAGTTTTATTAGATGGCATTTGTTAGAAATAGATGTTTCAAATCAACAACGAGTGGCGTAGAAATATTATTAGATGAATATTGCCAAAGAGTCTTACACTTAGCGGTAAAGTTCTTAAAGAAATCTAATGTAGACGGCAATAAGAACATCAAAAACATCACAAACGATGCTAATGCTGAATCACGAACGCTGAAATTAAAAACCAATTATTAATTAACAAAATTCCAATCGTACTGTTTTAACTAAACTCTTTCGAATTGTATAAAGTACAAAAAGAAAGTAGCGCTTTTGTTAAGGGACCATTAACATTTTGTTTTCCCTATTTTTAATTACTTAATCACATTAAAGAGCGTACAAATTCTTAAAAGGCCGACAAAGCACTCGCGAGCCCTCTAGCATCGAGAGTGTCCATGGGCGGCGGTATCACTATACATCAGGTGAGCATTCTGCCCGTTTGCCCCCCTGTTCTATAAAAAAAAACATTTAATGAGAATAATTAGAAAGTTAGTCATTTTTAGGACTTTTAATATAAAATAATTAAAACACACACATAAAAGTTTTCAAAGCTTTTTGATGAGATTTCAGATAAAAAAATATTTTCTTATTTTGTTTTGTCAATTTAAATATTCGTACAAACCCAATAATTATGAAAAATAAATATATTTTACAAATTTCATAAGATTTTGAGAAATTCGATTAAAAAGTATTTACTATTTACTATCTTCAAGTCCAAAGAAATCCTTAATAGCGTCGCCCCATCCGTAAAAAACTTGTGGAGAACGAGAGAAAAACAAGACCATGGCTCCACCAAACAATATAATCACCATCTACGAATATAATAAAAGGCATAATATATCAAAAAGTCGTTTAAAGTACAAGGTTTTTTTATATCTAGGGCCCCTGAAAACAAAATTTGTCTAAAATATCAACAAAGGAGAAATAAGTTCCTTGCTCTATCAAAATATACGAGAATATAGACGAGTTTATTTAGAATATATCAGAAATCATGCTGATGCTAGTATATGTTTTTTTATTTTACAAAATAATCTCAAAATGTTACATTGGAAAACCGCTGTGGTTTGTATTAATGAACCCATAGCAGTCTTGTTTAGCAGCGCGACAAATACATATAAAAGTTGTTTTTTTAATTAAGAGTTTATGTTGGTTAGTGTTAGGCTATCTATTATCTGCCTTGGGTAGACCATTTATTAGCTGTGGTAGCAAATACCGCAACGTTCTCTCGCCATATACGTTGTTTGCTCTCGATGTACAGAGCCGAACTTGCGTTTGCTCGAGTCTGTACGTCATGCTTTTATGTCATCTCGAGATGTGAAATATTATCACAGCAGTAACCATAATCTAAAAAATTGTAATCGCCGATATTTCCCTTTTCTTCCTTTCCCGTCTCCACCCTGAATTGAACAACATATATACTACACGAAGTAGGTAGGCTCAGTAGACCAAAATAATTGTATTAACGAAACCAGTTCTGTGTCACAAAGGGTGTTTTCTTTAATATACACATTACAAATTTTACGACGTTGTTAGCGTTTAGTATGTGTCCATCTCATGGTATGACCTTCCGAAAGATACAAGTCATAAATAAAATTTCTGTAAAGGTTATGAAAAACTATATTAACTTAAACATTTGGAACAACTTAACAATTTATAGCAGTCTTGCTGCGCTGTTAATTGCCAAGTACGTATATGTGAATTTATTAATTAATAGTTTTCATTAAAATATGATTCAATAATAAAAAATAAATCAGTGGCGCTACAACCTCTTTAGGTCCTGGCCTCAGATTTCTGAATCTGTTTCACAATCATAATTAAATCTAATAGGCAAAGTGATCAGCCTCCAGTGCCTGACACACGTCGTCGACTTTTTGGGTCTAAGACATGTCGGTAAGTTTTCCTTCACCGTTCGAGCAAATCTTAAATGCGCACATAGAAAGAAGGTCCATTGGTGCACAGCCGGAGATCGGCCCTACGACTTCAGGTATGAGCGTCGCACGCTGAAGCCACTAGGCAAACACTGCTCAATAATATATGCATATTTCAATAATAAACATAGATAATTATTTATTAATCTTTACTTACGATTTCCCAGAATGAAATTTTTCCTAACTTTGCCGAGTCTTGTTTCACACATCTTTCGGCTGCTTTCATTCCCTCGGGAGTGATTTTAACTTTTTTTGCAACATCACTCTGCGGCCTACATACAAAACGTGTAATGAATTGATAAAGTTTTTAAAATTAAATGATAAAGTTTTAATACACTAGCTAAAAAACAAACTTTACCAGCATAAAGATTTATCTTTGAGTGGTAGATACTCAAGCTTAACTTATTTATTTACACTTCGATAGATTTAGACAAAAACAAAACACATTACAAAAAAAAATTAGGGATTGCACCGGGCTTTATCGCTAACATACGATCCCTTCCTGGTAATCCTCGTAAGGGATAAACTATAAAATAAATATGATGGGTAAAATACAAGTGCATAACCAAATCTTATAAAAAATATAGTACCTTAATGTAAATAAAAACATTAATCAAACAAACAAAAAACTTAAAAGCTAATATCACGGATTCATGAAAGGTAATGCAATACAAAAGAAAAAAATTAGGAATTAAAAGTCACCATAGAGTAGGATAAGATATGGTTAAGAAATGTTCATGCAGAAGAGATTTTAAATTAAATGATGTTAGGGAGGTAGCCAATCGTATGGAGTCGGGCAGCCGGAGTAGGGCAGAGTAGGGCAGAATAGGGCAAGCTGTGAGATGGAATAAGTGTAATAAATAAGCATCTATTGGAGAAGCGTAACATATTATAGTTATAAGGACCTAAGAAATTGAAATGATATTTAGTTTAAAAGAGATTATTATTGATTGATTTCAGCCTTATTTAAATACATGGACGTAGCGTCGTTGGCTTGTTACCATGATAACCATTGTTTTAACGTAAAAACATCGAAACCATAGGGAGAAACACGGGCCGAGGTTTAGCCCAAGCCCAAGGCTGTTGGTAATTCTTTACTTTGCTTAGTTCGTATGTGCGTATATATTGTAATTTCCTTTCTTTGTAAGAAATAATAAGTGTATATTCATATAGTAACCCGCTCTCAATTGAAAAGCTAAGGTAAAAAACGATGGGATATGAATTATGATGCCGTACAAAAATAAACAAAAAAGTTAAAATAAAAATGGGCTGATCACATTAGCCGCATTTGTGATGGTAGATAGGTCAAAAAGACCCAATTAATTGGTATGGCGAGAGAGGATGCCCACCAAAAACTTGGAAAAATGAAATAAAATGGATAGCGGGTGGAAGTGGAAGAATTTGGAGGCCTTTACTCCGTCGGAGGTCAAGTCAAGTACTAGTGAAAACATAAATGGACATAGTGTAACTATAGTGTACTCGAATAAATGCTATCTTATTATACAAAGTTACCTGAATAGTCCTAAAAATTGAAAAGACATTGATAAAAAAGTAGCAACTTCTAAAAGTATCATCATTGGAACAGCGAAAGCAGAAAATAATGGAAACGACAAATACTCCGGTGCTGCCGGATAGGTCCTGAAATAGATTTTATATATTTATATTACAATATCATATAATGATTTGAACACACAGAATCCCGGTTATAGATCAAACTACTTTTACATGCATTTGTCGCGCTCCTAAACAAGACTGCTATGGTTACATACAAACAATACAAACCACAGCGGTTTTCTAATGTAACATTTTGTGATATACTATATTATTTTGTAAAATAAACAGAAAAAAAGGTATCTTTATATGCTGTTTATACATGAATGATCTAAACCCTACAGCATAAGTTTAGGTAGAGATCAAGGTTTTGTGGCCCACTTGCTTTTAAACGACTTCGAAAATGCCGAAGGAGGTTTACAATTCAACATATTGTTTTATGTGTATGCTAAGCGTCTCCTAACCCTGATTGAGGTCCTACGTTCAAACCTCGCGCAATAATGGATTACTAAATAATCTAACTTATACGATGTGGAACCAAATGGTAGCTTCCCATATATTCGACTTACGGTCCTCCAAGAAAAGAGCGTACCAATTCTTAAAGGACGGTAACGCACTTGCGAGACCTCTAGCAATGAGAGTATCCATGTGAGGATTTTTTTCCTATTCTAAAAGAAACATCTTCATAATAAAACTTACGCTACAAAGAGTCCTTTAAAGGCTAAATTCGTTGCTGTGCCGACTAATGTTCCAATTCCACCTGTAAACATAAATTTATTGTTTGTCACAATCGATAATTCATATAAAAACAATGTTTGAATAATACAGATATATCGACCTCGTCTCATCAAACCTCTTTAGTATTTATCAAAGTCAGAATTTTATTTCTATAACGATCTGTTCCGGATCTGCTAAACTTATTATCTATAGAATAATAGGTATATCTATTAACGTTGATTATTTATTAATTAATAATTCCATATACATGTTTAATTAAACTTCTTGATAGAAAATCATTGCTAATATTATGCCAATTGATAGCTCTTTCGCTCCCGGAGGCTTTCTCTCACACACTGATCGCCCTTGTTTCCAAACATTCAATAGGAGCCGAATTTTTTGAGTATATTTAACACAAACTATATAGGCAAATATAAAAAAACTATTAAAGTATTCAATTTTAAACAAAATCACCCTCACAATTTTAAGCAAAATTTTATTAGTAATATTAAAAGCCAACCAAGACGTCACTTTCACACGCTTTGCGAACGTCGACAGGGAACATAATAATTTAAATAACTGTTCGTAATAATATAAATTTATTGAAATCTTAAATACTGACCTATTGTTGCTGAAAAAGTTACAGAGCAAAAGTAACAGACTGTAATGTCACTTGCTACATTGTCGCCATCTTTGGTCGTATCATATATCTTCAGAAGCCTTTGCTGAAATTAGTTTTATAATTATACTAGCTAACCTGGCAAACATCGTTTTGCCACGTGTGTCATTAATAATAAAAAATAGGGGTTAATCGTAGAGAAAATCAAAATTTGCGACGATAAAATTTTAGTCGATGAAAATTTAGGGTTGAATGTATTTTTTAATATCATATATCATATCAATAGTATCATAAAAAATTAAAATCATCTAAAAAATAAAAAAAAACAACTTAGGGGTGGACTACCCTTAACATAAATGTTGGGGCGTTGAAAAATAGATGTGGACAACATTTGATCCTTAGACATACCGAAAATGCACACAAAATTTTATGAGATTAGGTCAAGCCGTTTTGGAGGAGTTTTAACTACAAACACCACGACACGAGAATTTTATACATTAGATTAACAACGAAATAATACATCGATATAACATTTCAAATTTAATAAGATGCTTCACGAAAGAAAACAGTATTTTTCATTTGTTTATTTGTATCTGTTGCCAATTGATTGATATGTATGTGTTATATATTTGAGTTCATGTTCAAAAAAAAAAAGCGGCCGAGGCAAGAGTATTATTTGATCAAACCAAAAAGTTAACAAAAACACATTTTATTCATTTTTATAACAATATCAATGCTTCTTTTTGCTGAATTTAGTTATTGAATTGATCTAAAGAAAGTACTTACGTCTTCAAACACTTTCAGAATGGCAAAGTTGATCGGCACCATCATAGTGGTTGCAGCCGTGTTTGTGATCCACATTGACACAAATGTAGTAACGATGCACACGGCGAGTAAAAGCCTGAAAAAGTGAGTATAAGTTAATGTCCTTATCGTTAAAAATTATCTCCCGGGCTCAAACGCCCCGTGCTCAACCGCGGAGACATCTTCATCTATTACGATGCCAGAGTTGCCAAATTACTAACAACCTATATCGAAGACCAATTCTCGCCAAACTCCTCTCCCAGTTACGTCGAGAAGGAGTAACAGAGCAAGAGGCAAGAGGTTAGTGATGCGTTCATCATTCATGATCATCATTTCAAACTATATAGAATATTATTTCACTTTTACAATAAAATTTTATAAAAGTGCTCTACTAGGGCAGCATGGCATAATTGTATAAGTTACTAAAGGATAAGTTGGAAGAAATAACAAAACCTTCAAAATGACATATACAAATCTTTTTGATCACCGAGAAAGCGATAGTAATGATTTTTTATCTGATGATGAATAAAAACAATTTATGTAAAAAGCGATGTTTTTTATTTTTATTATCTACCTATAATAGTTATATTTTATACACCTATAGTTTAACTACAGTAGGTATTGAATATAGAATAGTCTTACCAGTATCCTGGCAAAGTTTTTCTTAATATTTAAAACACTAGGTTTTCAGTATATGTAAATACTATAGGAACATAGTCGTGAAAACTCGTCGTAAAATTCGAACCCTGTACCCGATATCGGTAGTTTGGCACACTCACTATTCACTATACAATCGAGGCAATTTCATTCATTCAGGAATTTTTTTAATGATTCACTTTGTCACAAATCTATTTTTATTTCATCAAAAACTGACAACACAGTAAACGTCAGTTGACTTGTTCAGTATAACTAAACTACTTAATGGGAAGTCACATTTAATTCAGTATGATAAGTAATTATAATGTCTTACTTTATGTGTGAATATCCGATAAGCTTTATTGCGAAGTAAGCAAGCCGCTTGTGTAGGCCTGACTGCTCAACGGAGTATGCAAGTATCATACTTCCAATAAACATTATGAGGGTATCCTAGAAATTAAAAATCGCACTAGCATCATTATGCAAGAGGTGAATATTAAATGTCTTTGAATTTCGACTATAGTTTTCTATTTAATTGATTAAAAATTATTTGTGTTTTTGAATATTCGTAGGGTTATCCGATTGTAATTTAACATTGAAATACACGCAAACTTGTGTTTTTTATTATCAATTTGGAGCGTACATTAATTTCAGGCTATATAGGGAAAATCATACTTAAATAATAAATTAAATCAAAAAGGCCATTTAACTTGGAGACAGGAAGTGCTATGTGACCGGAAGTGAGCGGGAAAAGCCTTAATGGGAAATTAGCACAAAAGCCTTGATATTTAAAATATATTTTACTGTGTTCCCATATTTTATTTTCTTTGCAAAAAGGAACTAGGTAACTATAAAACTCTTAATCTAAATTATATTTCTGAGATTGTGTTGGATGATTTGAATAATAACACGACGCACTATGGAAAATCGATTTGTGTAGATCTTTAAATCAATAACTTTTTTGTTTGTCAAGAAAGAAGATTGAATTTTGCACACGCATAGAGTACTAAATAGGGAAAAGCTGTTGTTTTACTTTTATAGAGTATTTATGTATAAAAACAAACACTTCAAAGAAATGAACTATTTTTTTTTATATACATATACTTATAATTTTATTCTTATTTCCATCCTATGAGATTTTTAAAACCGTTTTACACTTTGTAAGTAGACATTCTTTGACATACTATAATTTAAAAAAAATCCAAATTAAAATCATGCAAATATAATGCATAATATTAAAGTCAATGTTATACTATTCAATGCACTTTTTAAAAGGACGTCAATAACAACATCAGTAAAAATGATTTTTGATATCGCAGTTCTACCATTTTCCATAATGCGGCGCCTTAAAAATAACGCTTTACTACTATAAAAAATAATTAATTTTTAAATTAATTTCAATTCTAAAATTTTCATATAAACTACTTACATTCATATACGCTTGACAAACTTCTCCCGTACTTAACACACCCGCAAAGGGAAAAATGATAACTGGGAGGAAGGACGTGATTGCGAGTGGTATACATTCTGTCACCCAGAAGCACGCCATGATACATAGACAATACGCAGCATAATGGTGTGGCTGAAAGAGACGTTCTTAATTAAACTTTATTCATATTTATAAGGAAATAGTAATCTTTCTTCTGTGATTGTCCGACCAATTATCCTCTCACAAAGTACGGTAAAAATTTACTTAGGTCATAAGTTAATGAAAACATGGTAATTGGGTCTGAATTGGTTCGTTTCCTTTTTAATTATGTTGGTCAGATGCCTAGAGCGGCCCCTCAATGCCTTTCAAGAGACTTGAGAAAACTTAAATATGGAAAGACGTTACGAATTCATTTCTTTTTATCATGATTGGCGAGGGTAAACCTAGCTTAAATAAAAAAATGCTGGCTTCAGATTTTTGTATCTGTTTCGTGATCATTTGTTTATCTAATAGGCAAGTATGTGATCAGCCTCCTATGCGTGACGCACGCCAACGACTTTTTAGGTAAGCGCCGGTTCCCTAAAGATATTTTCCTTCACCGTTCGAGAAAATGTCAAATGCACACCTAGAAAGAAAGTCCATTGGTGCACAGCCGAGGTT
This sequence comes from Pieris rapae, assembly GCF_905147795.1. Taxonomy (NCBI): domain Eukaryota; kingdom Metazoa; phylum Arthropoda; class Insecta; order Lepidoptera; family Pieridae; genus Pieris; species Pieris rapae. The sequence continues at coordinate 7,673,809 of NC_059523.1, read as the reverse complement.
CGAACCTACGACCTCAGAGATGAGTCGCACGCTGAAGGCCCACACTGCTCACTGTAAACCAAGCTTACGCTACAAAAAATATTAGCCTAGGAGTTAGGTAGCTCACAATCCAAAGATGATTGTATTTCTCACCTCAAAGTAATACTTCGGTCGGCAAGATCGAGAGCAATATTGCATCTTAGTCCAGACTACGGACGACGTAAGGCACAGATAATATTCTAATTACCTACTTGCTTATGCCACCTTATGAGCGTGCCATTATCCTTAAAAATAAGTCCAATTAAATGAAAGAGTTTATTTATTTACCTCAGTGGGACTGGTTATGAACAAGATAGGTAATAGTATAATTGGTACGCCCACAGTTACTATACCGCGCCAATGCACAGCTGCAAATATTTGTAGCTTTTCTGGTAACTCCAACTCGGGTTCTGGCTTTTTCCTGAAATGCAATCACTCAATATATAAAAGCAAATAAATAAATATGGCAGGAAAGTAGTTCATATTTATCCGTATTTTGTCGGATTTCACATTACCGGATTCAGGATATTCGATATTAAGATTTTGACATTAAATCATAATGTACCTGAGTAAACACAGGAATCATCCCAAAAATTGGAAAATATAGAATATAGTTATAGACTCTACCAAGACGATACCTGCTGTTTAACACGAGTTGTATGGATTTATTTTTAAATCAATCAAAATATCGTTATTTATATAAGAAAACAAGTACACTTATGAATGTCAAAAAAATTAAATTGTACATTTACTACCAGTTCGCAAGTCAAGTGCAAGAATATCAGTTCAAAATAAATTAACGATTTCGATTGAAATATATTTCCGAAATGACTAGTACAGCTTTGTACAGAAGGCAGGCAGACGTAACAGATTACGATGGATTTTTCTATAGATACTAAGTGGCACTTCATTGGCGTATTAGGAACTAAGCCGAAACATCGTCGAATAGGTGTATAACATTTTATGGAAATAACATCGAAGTGTCAAAAACTGAAATTATCATGTATATCGTAAAATATGCCTTATATTGAATGAAGATAATATTACTTGGTATGCTTTTGAAACTGAATTTTAAGATTTGGCATTAGATAAATTTTCATGTATACTTAAATGGGATTTGGCCTGTGACCTGATTCACATCTATTACTCTTGGTACAGGAGACAGTATTAAACTATAGCGAAGAATATAATTATTATTATACATACAGCATTTTGTCCAATTCTTATTTCCTATGGACCTACATGCACAAAATAATAAAATTTATTTTACATAAAACATCAATCATGGAAGATTGATATCTGTCAAACTCAAATATAGAAACAGCGGAATGTTTTCTTTCGGCTTTATGGAAAAGAAGGTTATGTATTTCAAAGAAAGGATTTCATTGGAACGATTCTAAAAGTTAAAATTATTTCTTTTCAAATTTACATAAAACAGGCAAGAAAATTTGGTCAAACACCGATATCCGGAAAAAAACCCAAGTTCAGAGTTAATACTTAACCCTTGACTTAGGGTCTTTCAAGAAAAGAGCGTACAAATTCTTAAAAGGCCGACAAAGCAGTCGCGAGCCCTCTAGCATCGAGAGTGTCCATGGGCGGCGGTATCACTTAACATCAGGTGAGCCCCCTGTCCGTTTGGCCCCTGTTCAATAAAAAAAAATAAGATGAGTACAATGGTTACCTTAGTTTTGAAAATGAAAATAATTACAAATACAACAAAGCAGTAAAGAATAAAAATTGTAACAATATAATATAACAACGCACTACTACCCCCGTGTTTACAATAAACAAATCGAATTTAAAGAAATACTGCAACGGTGAGTAGCCTACAAAAATAAATAGGTCTTGTAATTATTTGTCTTTTTTTATGGTTTTACAAAAATATTAAGCGTTCGTCGAAGCAACATTATGATTGGCTTTACGGCTTTGTAATGGAAAATAACTTGATAAGATAGAAATTAAAATATGGTAATTACAGACTATAGTGATTTTAAGCAGGCTATAAATGTATCGTACCTTCCGTTTACTCAGACGAGGTGGCGAGAGAAATGTAATATCAGCAAACGTGTGTGTTTGCAAATACATATATCTGTCAATAAATTGATTTTGGATTTTTATTATTATTAGTTAATATTATAACCTAATTTATGTGCCTATTTATTCCGTAATATTAAAGACAAACGTACGTTTTAAATGCATAAAAGACTAAACGGGTATTGAATGTTTCATCATTATCACGTTGCATAGAAAAAGACAAAACATTCTACTTAAAGTGCCTGTTGAATTAGGTTTTATTTAAAATTACAATATCTGATTTTTTCTATTTGCCGAGTAATATGGATTATATTATATTAAAAGACTATTTTAAACTTTATTAATCTGATATTATTTAGAAGTTTAAGGGCCTGTTTCACAATGTCCGGATAAGTTCCAAATAAGCTATTTGTTACTTATTGGTATGATAAATAGTATTTTTGCGTTTCACGACTGTTAGATAGGGCTATACGTCATGAAATTCGAAGTATCTTATTTGGAACTTTTATCTTTCGAATAATTTATGTGTTGCATAGCTATTTGGCACTTTATCCATACATTGTGAAACAGGCCCTAAATGTCACTTACTCGAAAGCCAAACCTAGCAATACAAAAACAAAAGATGGTAACGTGGCAGTTTTAAATTGGTAACGATAGTAACAAATACGGCTATTTCACTACAACAAGGTAGCTAATGTTTTTTTCATTATTCATATATAACACAGTATAAAATACATGCACGAAAATGTAGCGTTTTTTGCTGATAGTACCTACATGCAGTTTTAAAACGGAATTAAACGCTGTTATACCCGGCAACAGGCGTGCGCAGAGCGCAGCCCTAGCGAACTCCGAGCCACGTGGCCGGTGGGTGGCTCCCGCCCAGATGTCAGTTTAGCGGGACGCGCCATTCGTACGGACGTCGAAGTTGTTCTCGTAATGTGAAACGAATACGAACAATGTTTTGTGTGATATCTGGATTAGACGTTGTTTTGAAATAGATCGCGCGTGTTAAGTTTTCGAGTTTATTTTCGATGAGTTTTCTTTCAACCTGACATTGGTGCTGAAAGGTAAATTGCTGTTAGTTAATTTAAGCTTTGTGCTTATAAAATCTTAAAAATAATTTCATAACAATTCGAAAGATTCTATTTGTATCTATGTAACAAATATAATCCTTTTGAAAGCTTAATAACGACAACTGGCATTATTCGCTGTTAAAACGTTAACAAAAACAACAATTACTCTTTAAATTTATGATCCTCACATATTTAAAGTAATTTAAGAATATAAACTGCAGCCCGGATTTCTATAATAATATTGGATGGATATTTGAAAGAATAAAACTAATTCGACAGTATTTTGTTTTGACTTAGGTACTTTGAATTTGGAACGCAGATTATTTCTCCCTCAATTAGAAAATTATGTTTAATAGGAAATTTAGTTATACTGTAAAAACTAGATGAAAATCTACTTTGACCTTTAACAATAAATTTAAAACCATAAAAATATTTTTACTTTGTAAGTAGTATAAAACAGCGACAATGTTGTATCCAAATGACCGCTAATATTGACTTAGTAATAAATATTATAATCACTCTACACTAATTAACCGCAATATACCCATTTGTTTTAGATCTTATAGAGGAAAATACAACGCACCCTATTAAAAGTCCTTCGGGATTTTGAAAGCCAAACCCTTGCTTTCAAAGGATTAATACAATGTGTATTAATGAATTGTTCAGTTTCAAAGTTTATACCATCAATTATTCGCTTGTAATTTATAACTCAAACGAAGGGTGAAGATTATATTAATGCATAAAAACTTCGAAATGAAAATAAGATTATTATCATCATTCAAGTTTGCTTTAAAATTTCTAAAAACGATATGATAGTTACAAAAAAAGAGAACAGGAACATCAGTACAAAAAGCAATCGTTAAAAAGCCTGTATGTATTTTGAACATGCATTTTCTTATTTTAACGATAACGATAGAACGGTTTATAGGTAGGAAATAAATAATCAACCTTTTAAGTATATAATATGATATCAAAGAGTCGATATCAATGACAATAAATTTCATTTAATAGTAATTAGTTATCCTCACCACACCTTTGTATAACGTTTTTCGGCATTTTGAGAAGTTTTAGTTACAAAAAATATTCACCGTATTCATTTAAATATCTTTTGTCCGAGTAATGTTTTTAAGCTAAAGAGTTTGATTAAACTGCATTTATACATATTAGATGGCTTTAGACTCCGCGGTATTATTAACATTTTGAATATAGCAAAATCCGATTTTCTTGAATGCTACATACAAATTATTCTCTTCGGCTACATTTAGTCGCTTAGATGGTTCACTTGGGAGTCTTCAATAGGAATAAAATGCTAATCAGTTTTTATACGATTATTTCACATTGCTCTAGAGTCTAGAGAAACTGTCGTAATACTAAAGAGAACAATACAAACGACCTGTTATTTAAATATACAAATTTAAATATGTATAAAAATATGGAAATATGAATAAATAGGAATATATAATATTAAAAATGGAATCCAACCGTAAATGTGTGACTTCACTACATAGTATAAAACAAAGTCGCTTTCTCTGTCCCTATGTCCCTTTGTATGCTTAAATCTTTGAAACTACGCTACGGATTTTGATGCGTAGTTTCAAAGTAGTTTGTCAACGTAGTGATTTTTTTAATAGATAGAGTGATTCAAGAGGAAGGTTTATATGTATAATAACATCCATTAAATAGTGGAGGAGTACTCTTATTTTTGAGGTTTCTAATGTGATGTCGTAAATAATTAAATTTTTTCCGCTTACATTGCAAACGCAGGCTGAACCCTACGAGTTTTATCAAAATAATGTACTAAGTATTATACACATTGAAAAGGTCTACAGAAAAGTCCGTGATGGTATATGTCTATCTCTCATGGATAACCCACATTTTTAAATATACCACGTTCACAGTTTTTCTGTAGTGTATTTAGTATCAGCATTGCACCCGTGCGATGCCGGGCGGGTCGCTAGTTTATACTAATCCAAACAAAGCCGCGGCTAAGATTTTAGTAACAAAATGAATAAATGTCATCTGTAAAACAATTGTACATTTAAAGTGCGTTATTCAGTTGGTGTGGTGATACAAATTATACTAGCAATAGTAAAGAGATTTATAATTTAACACTTTTACAAGAGATGTTAGTAGAATTTCATTAAAAAAAAATTTTTTTTAATTGTATGTATGTAGAATGTATTTTAAACCTTTGAAACTTGTAACTAGTGTTTGTAGGATAATTTTATTTTCCTTTTCTAAATGTTTGAAGCTCCAATTGGACTAACATTGTAATAGCCTTAAGTAAACTCAATTTTGCACATTGTATAGTGTGTATGTAAAATGTACATCCCGAACAAAGTTAACTCTGTAATTATTTTATCTGCACCGTCACATTTGATTTGCTATTCTGAAGCAGTGCTACGTCTAACACAATTACTTCATTTGGTTGCGCACATCAAAACAAGTAAAGCTACTTTTAGGTACTCAGTGTCAGTGAATACCGCTTATGGTACTGCAATTTTTTTTTTGGAAGTGAAACTTGTAATGCAACTTTCAACAAGGTTGCGTTAAACGTTTAAAGTTCCTGGGGAGGGGGAATAGAAAGAGACAGAGCGAGAGTGAATGCTTCAAATTTTTAATTTGAAGTTTCACTTCTTCCACGCGGTGGGACGCACTATTTCTTTTTTGCTGATTAGCTCACTGACAGGTTGATCCTAAACCTCTCATTTCATTCCCAAGTAATCGATGTACATATGATACACTTCTATTTGGTATTTCTTATTATGTTTAAGTTTGGGGAATAGTTACTTAAATTAAATAAAAGGGGACGAACTAATATATATATATATATATATATATATATATATATATATATATATATATATATATATTTATATATATATATATATATATATATATATATATATATATATATATTTATATATATATATATATATATATATATATATTTTATATATATATATATATATATATATATATATATTATCTGTTCTATTTATATAGATGTACGATACATCTTTTAAACCAAGGAAGGAAGTGTCGAGTGTGTGAAATGTTTAACTTTAATGATAACTATTATTTTTATTATCTTATAACTGGTGTGGGCGTTGTAAATAGAACTGAAAAGCTTTTTAAACTTTAGCTTAGAGAACCATCACGATAAAATTTCGCTATAAGTTTAACAACAAGCCTTTGTATTTTACCGTCTTCCTAACAACAACATTCGACTCTTTTCAAGATATACTTCCTCGAAAGCTATTATAAGCGTTCTTACACCTGCACTTTGGATAAACAAAAAACAGTTTTCTTGAATTTATAAAGTACACAATTATTATCATTTGGATTAGATAAAGTATCTGAAGTATTTTTTAATATTTTTCTTTGTCTACTTAAAAGTGTGAATAGGTTAAGTAGGTAACTTAATTCATCTAGAAGCCTACCATCACTTTCTTGTTAGTTCAATAGCAATACAAAACCAGCTGAGTCATTACCGAAAAAATATTGATTGTCTAAAATATATCAGGAAAAAGATAACGTGATTAATTGAAAAATTAAATTTAGCATTATTATGAGACACGCTTTAGCAAATTAAATATTTATACCTCGCCCAGGTCGCGTATTTAAACTAATTATAAGAAAACAATTTTCAAGTACACTTTACATATATGATTTCATGCTTAAAACTGATATTTGAATCACATAGCTTTTGTTATCAGGAGAGGGGAAAGTACATCTTCATTACTTTACAATTAATCAACATGATGTTTTATGTGCCAAAAGCTTTATTTTTTTAGTGTTACTATGTGAACAAATGGGAGTATAGCCAACATTATATTATTATGAATCAATTATAAACGATGCAAACACGATTAATGTGCATAACATGGCACTTTTTTTTATTATGACATTACTTTTTAATTTTACGTGATTATTCCGTTTCCCGCTTTCGGATTTCAATGACATGTAACTCGGAGGTCATTGCATACTCCTAAGAGACTGTAAATAATGAATATTATTCATTCCTAACACTAAAACCAGGCAGTATATAACAACGTGTTGTGCGATAGTTTAATCTATGCGCGCTTTCTTCATACAATAAACGAAGAACAGAAAAATGTCAACACGTCTACTCCAAATTGATGACACATCGGTGATTCCCAATTAAGACAAATGATCAAGGGAGCAAATAGATACGATTGGATTTTTATTAATTAAATTGCTTAGCCATAAATGAAATCAGGAATAAAATAATCAGCGAGGGTAAAAGCGTACGCTTATCTGCTTAGGATTGCCGAATATTGATAACACGAAGCTAGTACTTAACCCAGTATTATCAGCCCTACTGATATATCCGCTGTCTAATTTTGAAGTATCGGGCTTGTTTTGCATGAAAAAATCAATCTTAGATATTATGCTTACTGCAAGTATTCAAATATTTTACGACTACAGTTTCATTTGGCTGTTATTATTTCATATTATTTTGATCTCTGGTAAATAGTACCGGTGACTATGAGGCTGGTTACGAAGATATAAGTATCATACATCAAGGATACTGCCACAGCAAACAATCTTTTAACATTTTCTATGTATCCGTTTTTATTATTATTATTACCATGTGAGTTAAAGTATTTATTTGTATGATAAGCTCAATTTTTATTGTATTATTATCAACTGGACGAATTATTTATGACTCACTTGTTGCATCAAGATCGAGTTATTTGTTGTAAATAAAAAATTAATAAACATTTTATGAACATTGTTTTGAAATGATTTTGTCATGTTCTATGTATTACACTTTTAAGACTAAAAACTTGGTGATGAAGAGGATTAATGCGAGAACTGAGCAGCCAGTTCTGCTTGACCTTTCTACGCCCTTGATTTGAGTAGGTACTGGCAATAAATGTAAATTAAGACGCATTTTTATGGTGTATACGTGTTTATTGCTACCTAAGAATACATTATATTTTTATTCGATTTGCATGTAAAGTACATCATTATAAAATCTTTAAGAGATCGTATAAAAAATACTTTTATTTCAGAAAAAGTTCGCACTTATATATGACCGGGTTTGGACAGTAAAGCGAACTTCAAAGCTTGTAGGTAATGAAGTGCAAAAAATACATGCAGTTGGAAAATACTTTTTAACGAGTTCAGAGGAAAGGGATCCGTTGCTTGCGGGAACGAAATGATTGGACCATCATGAAAAAACATTTTTACAAATAGTAAAATTGTTTCTGTTTACAGTAGCTCTTTCAATTATTCCCTTTGCGAAAATATGCTTGTTAAAACGTTATATTCTTAGTCCACGCTTGTCCACGCTTGACGCCGAGCATTGCTAGAATTCTTCAGAATATATTCCTCCTTAACTAGAGAAGAACTAGAAACTAACTAGACTAAAACTAGAACTACTCTAACTAAACTAGAACTAGAACTAAAAGAGCGGGCTTTAACTAAAACCACTCATCATAGATTTGATTTTATCTAAGTTTAGTCTTCTTCTCTATAATTTCAATGGTTGACTCTGATTAAAAACTCAATGCCGTATAAATTTCTCGATAAAATGAACACACCCCTTTTGTCTAATTTCGTTTTTAATCAATCATGGGGTGTATTATGGAGACAAAATTGATTGAATTACATCACATTCGTTTGGCCGAGTGCTGCTGCTAGCGATTTTATTAAATATTGTATATTTATGCGTTAGTTTAATAAAAATAATTTAGCGTTTTCTTCATTTTTGTTCCGCGAAATACTGTATCGTCCGTCGCATCCCACTCACTATTTAGTCGTCCTCGTTCCACTGAGACGTGAACAATACGCTTAGCGCCACCACTCGATATAATAAATAATTACCACTTGTAAAATAAAAACCATTTTCAAAAAGTATACACCACTTTCGCATTTATATTATTACTAAGTATGTATAGGTATGTAAAAAAATTTCAAATTAAACCGAGTTGTACCTGTTTACTAAACAGATGCTTCATGATTTTATTGATAAAGTAGCTTATTATGCATTTTGCGTGTTTTCTATATAATTTTATGTGCCGGTGTTAGATATTAATAAAAAATAAAACTAGGTGCCTATATAATATAAAACAATACTTAAAAATAATACACAATTGAAGTTAGACAATAAAAGTTGTTCTTATAATCTTTGATAGTACTAGTCTATAGTTTAGTACCAATTTTTAAGAAATGTGTGAAATCAGTACAGTTAGCTACGTTTCAACAAAAACATATTTTTGTTATTAAACATTTCGAAGGCTTAGAGAATCCTTTGAATTTTTAAGTCCGCACCCATATAAAGTGTACTCAACCGAGCGCCACCGATTTTACTTAAAAACATCTGATACAAAATTAGATTTTGCGATATTAATGTTAACATAGTGAAATGTTCAAACATAATGTACTGTCACATATGTATATTCAAAATCATTATTTAATCTGTCTATCAAAAAAAATTTTTTCTGAGTATTTATACATATTATTTCCGCGTTTGTGCCAAGCTTAAATATTAAAGGCAAGTAGGCCACCGGCTCCAACAGACGAAACAAGGTGCCAAAACCGAAAACCATCAACCTACGAACATTTTTCAACGCTTTGTCAATTTAAAATAGATTCGTCAGACGAAATACTTTTTATTAGAATGTTTTAAAGTCTGACTTTATAATTTCCGTTAATAAGTAATCATTTCATTTACTGATCGTATTTCTCGTAACTGGGTTTTATATTAGAAGAATTTACATATTTTAATCAAATTCTCAGAAAAAAAAATAATAAGTGTTTTACGTTATTTAAAATCCTATGTTTCATTTTTCATTAAAGACAGATATATAAATATTATATATTTCTTATATTCTATTATCATATATTCTCCGAGAATATCAATAAAAGAGCCTTATTATTAGAGCGTTATTTTAAGTATGCATTGGAATATGTAAGATTCTGGAACCTTTTTAAGTAAAAAATAACTCTCTCAAGACTCTTCCATAACATCTCGATATCGAATTCAATCCATTTGAAATCTTCTGTGTAATTTAAATTAGTAAGATATCGTTTATAAACAGCCAGAACATTTTACTTTCAACGTTAAAAGAGAGGTATTTGTAAACCTTTGAGCTGCAGACGCCAGTCACCAACTATGTATATTAATTTGTTATATATAGCTTTAAGAAATGACATTTTTATTTTGTATACTAAAATAAAAATGCGTTATATGTCATCTTTAAAAAATGCAGGTAGGCGGCAATAAATAGTTAAGCAGTTCTAATAATATAATATTGGTTATTTAAAAACGTTACGTGTTGTTAAAGATGGAATGTGATTCTTTAACGTACTAATTTCTTTGAAATTGTGTTTCTTTGAAACGATGGTCCATAATAGTCTTCAATGGAGCTTGGAGTTGGCATAATCCGGTTTATATTATATGATACTTTTTCACTCAAAACATGTTTTGTTTAGCCTATACTATTACATCGCTTTTATGTTGTATGAAATTGGTATGATAATTTAAAAATGAATCGATCAACTTTAATTTTCGTCAGGAATGTGATCTTAGCTACTTACTAGCTCTTTAGGCTGTCACTCATATGTCAAGTATGACCATATACGCCTTTATTTATTTATTTATAAAAAATTCGTCTCATGTACAGGAACATAAAACAATTAACATAAATATTAAGAATGAGAACTGGCGGCTGCTTTCGAGCGAAGGCCACCACTGTAAAAAAAAGATAAACGTAAGAAGTGCAAAAATACATAACACAAATTTATTTAGACAAAATAATAGAACAAAGCAATTAAAACATATGTAAACAATGAACAGGACAATAGCGTAAATGTGTTTAACATGAAAAAGAAAAAGTGCACATGAATCACGATAATTCATATCAGGTAGTACGAAAGTTAGACATACCATGTGAACAGGTAATACTTGTACAGTAGAGATTTAGAGGAAGATAAAGAAGATGTCAAGGTAATAGGGACGGAAAGTCAATTCCATAGCCTCAATTCAGAGACCTTGAAGAATGATTATGAGGTGAGATTAACAGGATTTAGCTTCTGGAAGAGAGTGAGCTCTATGAGCACCTAAAAATTTGAAATCATTTTAAGATAAGAAGGAGAGAATATGCAATATATGAGATGGAGAACATGCGCATCACGTCCCTGATGAGAACCAACCTAGCCGCTTACGGAATGTAGAGATATGGTTGACATTTGGAAGATGATCCAGTTCTTTTAGTAATTCCTCGTTTAGATCCTAAGAGCAAGAATCGGCAACGTCGAGTTACGGTAAAAGCAGAGATTGTGCCGTGAGGTTTTAGTGCTAAAGAGAACAAAATTACTAAGACGCCGAAGAATACTGGAGGCACTGTACAATTTGCAACTAACATCCTTAACATCCCAGGATAAGTTTTGATCAGTTAGGACCCCCAAATTCTTTACTGTATGGCTATTATTTAAAGTCACAGCGTATGTATCTGGGCCTAATCAATTCTCGACGTAAATAAGTTCTGTCAATAATAATAACTTTGCACTTGCTGGGATGGATTTAAACGCAAAATGACAAGATAATTTCACTATTAAAATTCAATAGATTATAGATCCTTAAGCCGCTTACTCACTGTTTAATATCCTCAGAGGAACGTGACTTGTTACCACTAGGGGTAGTTATTGTGGGGTAAGGAGGGAAGTCACGTGTCGTCATCTCCGTCGCCAGGCGTCTGGACGCCGTATCAGTCTTGACGTGAGTAAATAAAACAATAACGATCAGATTATCACCCTCTAAGAACGGAAATGAGGCGAAGCTTTCAAGATTGTACAGTCGCTACGAAAATTGCTGAAGACGGCTATAAAGATATAGGCGTTACTCTGAATGACTGGTCATTTTATTTTGTTATTACTACAGTTTACGTTAGTTGTTGGATTATCTATCATATAAATAAATTGTCTATGCCAGATTTAGTAGGTAAAAGGCGTTAGCCAAACACGCCATTTGTTTAATTAATTTTAGTTAGTCTGTTAATATAATTTTATTTGACAAAGAAAACGATGTGTGATTTGCTTAGGTATTTCAAATTAAATTCCCATATTGTTATTATTCAAACTAAAACTAGTTTAACATAGAAACAGTGAAAATCATTAGTATGTACTTCTTGTCGGCTTTTCTTCGAAAAAATTTCACTATTCGGTGGTACTAAAAAATACTGGAATACTTTGTTTCTTTTTAATTCAAGTTAAATTAGACTTAGTCATTCCGAGGAAGTCATTCAAGATTCGTTTAATATCGTTCCGGTGTTGTGTGTTTCCTGTACTTTACGAACGCTTCCTTTACTACGTTTAGTTTCGTGATATTATCAAACTAAGTAGTAGCTAAATTTGTCCTTGATTGAAATTCAGAGCAATATTTGTTTCTACTGCCCTTGATTTCTACTAAGTTGCCTGAGTTAGGAAATATTTGAATTTTCTAACAATAAATTTGTCCTCACACAATTATATACTTCCTGTTGATATTCTGTGACTATTTGTAATACCAAGCTATAGTCAAATTATTTTTAGCTTTAACGTAGAGATCACGTCATTTTACTGTTTCTGAGCTTGTAAATTTTATTATCTTTTACGTTGAATGTGCATAATAAATAGGATATAGAAGGTGTAATAAAACCGGGTGACGTTTCCGCTCCGCGGTTTTATTTTCCCGTTTTCTTGAATACTGAATTATCAAATAACTTACTGTGTTTGAATTCAATATCTTATTTAAATCCATATATAATATATTCTTAGCACTACTTAATATGCAGCCAATTTTAATATGGATTGTAATGTGAAATAAACAAGTATTATTATTATTGATATCCAATTTTGTATTTTGTAAGATATATATGAAAATGCGCATTTGACGTATATGTGGGATAATTAAAAAACAATACTCTATCGGAAAACAAAACACGTAAAACGTAAGTTTATGTGTTGAGTTTGTTTAATATTAAAATATATAAATAAATCACGTCTTTTCTGCAGTTTTAAGGACCGAGGTCCTGCTCTAATCATAAAATAGGTTAGGTAGCCGCAAGCCCATGGCATTGAGAGGGCCCATGGGCGGCGGTATCACTTAACATCAGGTGAGCCCCCTGCCCGTTAGCCCCGTGTTCTATAAAAAAAAAAACAATCGTCTCAACTTTGTTCCTTTTTCCATCCTTAAGGTACCACTCTTTGACGTTTCTATCTAACCATCCTTCGTCTTCTTCTTTTAACACTTCACCATTGTTCAATTATCTTATTAAAATTCAAATGTTAGTACTAAAAAATATAATAGCCGCAATTTTCAAAATATAATTACACTTACCTAATCATAACGTTAGGTACATAGCCTGAAGGTACCAGCCCAACTTGTTAATACTTCGTAGTTGCATAAACTAGTTTATAAACTACTAGCTGACCTGGCAAACGTCGTCTTGCCAAACTACTACCTTTAACTCAGCGCCATCTGTTAGAATTGTATCAAATAATAAACAAATGTTAATGTTATCGTAATTTTAGTAAGGATGCCTATTTTTTTGAAAATGAAATATAGCCTATGTCACTCAGGAATGATGTAGCTTTCCAACAGTGAAAGAATTTTTCAAATCTGCCAAGTAGTTTCGGAGCCTATTCAATTCATACAAACAAACAAACAAAAAATCAAACCTTTCCTCTTTATAATATTAGTATAGATTAACCTAACCGCTAGCTTAACTGACAGTTATCTCTAAAACTCTCCGTTAGCTACTGGATATAGTAGCTGCATAGTTGCTGGAGACATTTACTACACGTAGAAAAGTAACCCGGAGTAAATGAAAGTTTTTAGTTAGGTACTCGCAAGATCTATAGTGTATATTATCTATTTCTACATCTGCCTAATGTTATGTAATACATTTTATGAAGTTGCTTGACTTGATACATTTTTATTTGGGTCTCAAATAAGTTCCTACTTTTACCATACAAATTAGGGTGGTATCATTATATAAATATGCATACTTATGTTTTGTCGTATTTAATTATGTCATTAATTGAAAGCACTAAAATAAACTTAACTAGTAATATTTCTAGGCCCTAACATATAATATAAAAATAATATCGGAGCTGTATTTTCTAATATGTGCGTGAGCTGCATATAAATATTTATTATCATTTAATATTGAGATTCCTTAGCTTACAGTATGACATGCCTAACAAAGACACGCTATGTGGAATATTATTTTAATATAACATAACCTTTGACGTCACGTCCATATCATTCTTAAAGATAGTTGCCTACCAGTAGGTTGTAGATATATTTTCTCTAGTTGTGCTTCTCAAATCGTATAGTCCAAGATATTGATTTCCTTCAGTTTCTGTGAGGTATTTCTTGTAAGAGAAGCGAGACTCAGCTCTATCGTGTGTTTTAGTCCCGGCAGAACCGAATACCAATGACTATTCTCAAAAACAGTCTGCCGTTGACATCTCAACCATAAACAATAAATTGATTAGATATACAGTATTCGTACTAGGCATTGCAATCTCGACTAGAGATCGATAGTTCAAAATACGGGATTTCTTAAAATTTAGCTTAAAGTTACTAACACATTTTTCATAAATGTATCTTTGTTTTAATATAGATTTTTGACGGAAAAAAATCAAATAAAAAAAGTCGTGATTATCAGGTTTTATTACTCACAAATTTTATTGTAGGTTCGTTATCTGGCTTTAACTCAACTCTAAAATGCTTATAGAACGTTGTAAATCAAAGGGAGATTTACTGATAGTCCAGCTACAAAGCTGGGTCAGTCCAAACTAGTATCTAAAAGTTCCAAAACTACCGGGCAATTAGAAAATGAGTTTCAAATCGATTGGTCCAAGCCGTATTGAAATTCCAGCCGTGTCGTTTGGATCAATAGTAATATTTTATCATTGAACATACCTACATATTTTGTAGATAGGTTTTATGTTATTGCGGTGAATTGCATACGTTGCTTATATTAATATCAAAACGATAACTTATATCATATGTCTATCACCGTAAACGTTGCGTAAAGTTCTATTCCCTACGATACAATAATTATTTACACAACAAGCCTTAGTAGCTAGTTCTAGTTCTAGTTTTTATTTAGAATGCGTAGTCATAAAATAATCAACGTAATAATTACGAATGAAGTATAGGGCCTAAATGTAAAAGTAATAAAGTATATTTATAAGTTTGGAGCAGTGATGACGTAGTGGTCACATCGTAGTTTAAACTCTGGGGCGTGGGTTCAAGGCTCTGCTTTGCCCCAACGGACTGTTAGTTGCGTACGCAATGCATAGCGAGGACACTGATACTCTTTAGACCCAAAAAGTCGACAGTATGTGTCAGGCACAGAAGTTTGATCACCTTTTTGCCTTTTAGAAAAAAAAATGATCACGAAATAGATACAGAAATCTGAGTACTGGCAGTAAATGTAAAATTAGAAGCATTTAATGTATATTTCTTTTTTTGACGTTCATAAGTGTACATTATGTTACCTATATAAATAAATGATTGTTGATTTGAAGTACCAATTCTAAAAATGCCGGCAGCCCTCTGGCATTGAGAGTGTCCATGGGCGGCGGTATCAATTAACATGAGGTGAGCCTTATGCCGGTTTGCAGGGGTTCTAAAAAGAAGGGTTAAAAAGCTGTAGCAGTTATTTTTCTGTATACATTGAAGTATATACATAACACTAAATGTGATTCGCTTTTGTTATATGAGAGCGTATTTAATATGCACCTGACATGTTTTACTCCGCACTGCTGTCCCCGAGTAATCGAATAACACACGCTATTTCACGCTGACTCAACATCGCTTTAAATATGCGGCCCGTAATTAATTTTGCCATGTAATTTTAATACAAAGTATTCCTGCTTTTATACAGCTGATTTCACAAACTGGTGTTTTGATTTATATACTGGTGTATATTGAAAAAAATCAGTGGCACTACAACCTCTTTAGGTTTTGGCCTCAGATTTCTGAATCTGTTTCATGATCATTTTTTTTATCTAATAGACAAGTAGGTTATCAGCCTCTAGTGCTTGACACACGTCGACGACATTTGGGTCTAAAACATGTCGGTCTCCTCAGGATGTTTTCCTTCACCGTTCGAGCAAATGTTAAATGCGCACATAGAAAGATAGGCCATTGGTGCACAGCCGGTGATCGAACCGAAACCTTTTTTTAAACCTTTGTATAAAATATTCCGGAATCGTTAACGTGGCAGTTCTGTTACATAGCATCTTGTGCGCGATAGACAAATATATGGACTGAATATGATCATTTTTTGAGGCTTTTAACTTAGTAATAATAAATAATTTAAATTGAAATTCACTTGTGACATGTGTAATTTGTACGTACGCACTTTTTTTTAGTATTCTCCGAAATCAATAACGTTAATCATTTTTCAAAAATGCGTGTTAAGTGAAGTGATCTTCTATTTTTTATTGAATAGTTTTACTTACAAGTTTGTACCTATAATAAACCTATGCTAGAAATAATCACTTATCGATAAGTTATTTGAGCATAACATCCTTCTAACTAAATGAAACAATTTTTTAGTTTTTACTATGTAGATGTTATTATTAAAACTGAAATCATGTATGTTAATTTTTATTGTTGTAAATATTTAATTATTAAATTTTAAGGTTATGATCCCTATTTTATTTGACAAGAACCACTTTCCGTTAGTTTCCGTTTCCATAAATAGCTGATTTAAATTCATGTTTTCTGTGGCAGATTGCGATGGAGACAGACAAGATGTCAACAGCATCATCAGTGGGTGCTGAGAGGAGACCCTTGCTGCAAGCATTAGTGCTGGAGAGAAGGATCCTTTTCGCTTGCACTGTACTCGTCGGCTTGTCAACATTTATTTGGATAACTGCTGTATGCACCGAGAAATGGGTGCATATTTATAGTTCAAATGGTATGCGATTTTGTTTCTTATTGTTTGTACCGAGTATTTTATAATAATGGTTTCTGTTGGTTAAGCTGCGATCTTATACTTTTAATAAGGATATTTAAATGAAAGCGATTTGTTAGATTTCATTTTATTACATATACAAATGTTTATGTATCCATTTTAATCCAAAATAAATTTATATAATATATAAGTATGATGTAGTTCGATATATCGTTTTATTTTTTTTTAATTACGCTGTGTTTTTTTATAAACAAAAAATATAGTTATAAAATATCCACATACACTCAAATACGCACACACCTATAGATACAATTATATTTCACTAAGGCCGCCCATGGTTTGGCTATATTTCTTCTTATGTTATAAGAAGCCTAATCTCCTCTGCCTAAATAAATTAACCAACAAAAAACATAATATAAGTAGAGAAGGCGGCCTTACCGCGCATGAAGAGATAATTCAAAGAAAACAGCAAACAGTTAGGTCTGAGTTTCAGATATCTGTTTATGGTCGTGATCAGCCTGTTTCCCACTGTTCTGACTTCTTGGATCAAAGACATGCCGATATGCTTCACGATGATTACTTCACCGTAACAGCAAGTTTTAGATGCCCATACTGACTGAAAGTCAATTGGTGTACATCTGGGATTCAAACCTGAGGGATGACGTTCGCACGCTCCAGCCAATAGGCCATCAAACTATTTCTATTTCGCTTAAAATATAATTCAAAGCCAATATTATATCGAAGTCGTGTTTGAGTAAAAATAAACACTGAATAAATACAATGAAATTGCTTTGTACAAGCTAACAATGTTTTAGAACCAATACTGCCTTTGAGTGTTCTTTGCTGGAAATCAAAGGAGAAATAAAAGAACGTAGTGCCAACTTTTAAACGCTTTGAAACATCGTTAAATAAAAGCGGGGAAATTAAATTCTCTATTGTATAGAATTTTAAAACAAATGCCGGCGATTAATCTCTGTTCGGAAAGTAAGTTGTTTGGGTCGGTGTATATAGAAAGAACAATTCATTCAGTACTGAACTGCGCCATAGTCATGCCTAAATTTATTTTAAAACTACGATAATATAAGTATATTATCACAACAAAACGATTTTTTGATTTTGAATTTTGACAAACTTGACGTAAAACGATTTTTTACCGTGAATGAGCCTGTACAAAATTCGCTAATTGAAAGCAAAATCTTGATATATCACTTACATTACACGCCTATAACACAGTGGTACACACTGATTAATTAATGTTACACTCAGGTCGACGTCCTCACGTCTATTTTTGCTAACGCGTACTATGAGAATGTCTAGGGCTATTTAAGAATTTCTTAATTTGTATTTTAATAGAGCGTGTAATTTAATTACTTCCCTTTAACACATATAACACTATTGTTTTCTATTCCCTCTCTTTTAAAAACTAAATCAAAACCAGAAATGGTAGATATCAAGTTATATTTAGTCTGTTTAGTTTAGGAATGTAACCGGTAAACTCGCGTATACTAAATAAAATATAACGTACAATCGTCAAATATATATACACAAAGACACAATATATTAGAAAAATATTCTGAATTGTTGCATCGCCTACTAGCTTTCTATCAATATTTTGCAATGGCTTAGTTATAATGTATGTTCGTAGAACAAACAATATTAATATCGTTGAGTTGCACGAACAACATATTCAAATTCAAAATTATTTATTCATGTTGGTAACATAATTATGATTATTATTATGTTTGGTAAAAAGTTTTAAAATTTAATACAATCTAAAATTTAATAAATATATAAATTCTACCTCCACGATTTCGCGTATCGCTGATATTTTATATATACCTCTTGTTACAGGTATATATATAACAAACAGGGGAGAATATTTTATGTGGAGTGACTCCGGTGTGTGGCAAATATGCAGATACGTATTTCGTCCTGCAGTTGTACCAGAGGCCGTGAATGCATCAACACCGAGACCTATTGATGTAACAGGGTTGACAGGGGAATATTACACAAGTGAGTATTTTAACGCAATTATATCAATAAAAGTATGAAACACATGTCACGAATGTAACATTTTTTTGATTGCAAGTGTGCTGTTCGCCTTTAAAAAATGCAATGCTTCTTGAAGGACCTTTCAATTGGTTCGGAAATATTTTAGTGGGTAGCTGGTCTGAATGAAAAACGCAATACTCGTCGAGCGAGTTTGCTTATCTTGCCGAAGCCGCGTACAAATTATTTGAAGAAATCTATTAGGTATGAGGGTGTGCAATTATCAGTTACCATCTCAAATTCGCAATTTTGGAGTGTTTGACAAATTCAAAAAGGCATGTTAGAATGAACACAGTTGACTAAAATGACGGCTTATCGCTCGTATATATACGTATTAATATTAAGTTTCTCATGTAAATATATTTATTATTTTTGTAATGAGAAATAAAGTTCTTTAAACATTAAATAGTGGTGGTGCGCGGCAGAAACTGTCTTAAAACCTGTAATGGCTTTGTATATATAAATTGAACAACAATTGCTGTAATTTATGCAATAATTTCCTATATTAGTTTTGTTTATACGGAGTAGTATTGATAACCTGAACTCGTTACTACTTCGTAGGCACAGTATGAGTTTATTTTTTCCCGGACCGCCTTCTGTTTTCTCTCACTCAGTAATTCCATTAGCACCCGCTGGTTTACTTTTATATAATAGAATCTGATTCTTAGAATAAAATCAACTATTTTTAATCTCAGGTTCACGTTTAGCGTTTTCGCGCGATTCAAATGTATTATATGACTTGTAAGCGCTATACATATTATATATCCCACAGTTTGTAAACCAAGAAAACGCTATATTATTATAATTTATATATTTATCAATGGAAAAAATGTAATCACTTTGGTAATTTTTTTATTTTTTTTTTAATTGATAAAAAAGCTTGCCAACGCTTGGCACACTGTTACATTGCTAAAAATAGAAAACCACTGAATACAATTTTAAATGTGACAAACACTTATAGGCAATACATGACATTATTTGACAAAAACAAAAAAAAAACACTAGTAAAAAAAATAAACTTAAGAAACTAAACAAAAATCAATTTCAATTTGTGAGGTGAGCAACTATGGTAATGATTGCTAATTATTGTTTCTAAGTACCAAAGTATAATTAGGCCTAGCAGTTACGCATGGGATTATCTTAGCTGACACGCCGGCGTAACAATCCTTTTCCACCACCAAAACCTTTAATTCTCAACTCTAGGATCGAGGGAATTTCGTCATACATTTGTTTTAAGTGCACAATGACCACATGTTTTATGTTTGTATGGACTTCGTATATTTTTGTCCCATCAGTGATGTGTAACAGACACGTACATAAATACTTCTTGTTTATAAAGAAAAGTTATTGCATTTAAACATTAACTAAGGCCAAGAAGCTTAAAGCTTTGAAGTGCTACGAAAAAAGCAATTATTGAGACTTGAATAATGTATATCCCGGGCGTATCTATTGGAAAACAGTTAGTAGACTGAATATATTTATAGCAATGTTCAATGTTTAAAGAACTTTGCTTTTCGTTACAAAAAAAGAAAAACCTGATACACGTCGCTATATGCCTCTTAATAGTAGCTATCCCACGGTAGTATACAGTCGATTATTATGTAAGTTTTTAATAGATCGATATAAACAGCGGAATCTAAAAATGTCTCTCAGTCATTTAAGTGTAATAGCGGAAATCACACCACACGAACTCAGGGATACGCACTAGAGCAAAACATATCTTGAACCTTACATTTTTGGGCAAAGTACTTAGTTGCCCCAAAAACATAGCCTGCAGGTAGGCGGACTCATTTTCCGCAACTAGACTCAAATTTGGTCCATTTTGCGTAAAACATAGCCTGCAATTAACCAAGAGAACGAGAATTTTCGTATTTCGGCAATCCATCACAAATATAACTTCATTATTTTCTCTCGCTTACAAGTTTTAATCTCGCTATTAATCAAGGCTAGATTTGATCAAATATTGGGGATTGTATTTAAAAATAGTAAAATTATTAATATTCGTAATTGGCACCTTCATTTTATTAAAGTGTTGTGTAACAGGCAAGAGCAGTGTTGGCGTTAAGCGTAAGATTCTCATCCTTGAATTTTATAAAAATTCAGAACAGTCTTTTTAGTGTACTATTATTATTTTTTTATATTAGTAATACAGGAAATATACTACTATACTAATAAACACTTAATTACCATAATATATCTACTCTTATCTTGCTAAATAATTTGAATACAATACGAAAACTGTCAGATGCATTTCGTACCTATATTAAAATTGACAGCGACTTTCAACTGTCAGTCGCTAAGGTTATACCAAGTTTCTATTTGGCGTTTGTAGTCAAAATATACTTTACTTATATCTTTCTTATCTTATCCACACAACATAAAAGTTTCCTTTTCTGATGTTTTACGTTTGGTCCAGTAAACATTTCTTTTAAGATTTAATTATTTATATGCATACGGTTTTGTATTCAATTAAATTTAAGATGTGCCAGGCCCATTTTTTTTTCTTTCCCACAGAAGCTAAGAAGAATAGTGTACATGTAAAGAAATTTCCACTTGCGCTTTCACACTTTTCAGGTGATCGCAGGCTTTTGTATTGTAAGTTAGGACTAAAGTAAACAATGAACTGGCGCCGAGAACACATAAGACGACCATATAACGGATTTAAATATTAATGAGAACGAAACTATTAAATGTACAACTAATTGTTGACTCATTTGAGACGCTTGCCAAGGGAAGATGTAATTGTTATTCGAGATACTATAAGATTCAATTTGAGAATTGGAAACTACTCAAAAGCGATATAATGTTCACTTCAAACCAAAAGGTACATGAATATAATATTTAAAGAACAATCAATATTTTAATTATTCAACATTACAAATCATTTTTGCGCGCTATAAATAATTCTGGGCACCCAGTGCGCCGACACTTTAAATACACAAATGGATTTGTATATGGGATATTTTCTAAAGAAATCTTCATTTCTCTGCGGGGTGCTTCGAGGAAGCAAGAACAAGAAGCAGCACACCGACGCGTAATTATAGAATATGCAGGAACATGAAACCCTAATATTGGTCTTAAGTATTTACCATTTACTCCGTAGCAATAAATTTCAAGAGATATTTACCGCACGAACTTAAATTTTACACATTTTTAAGGACACGGTGGGAAACAAAAAACGCAACGAAATGGTGGTCATTATTTAAGATAGAAGTATTTTCAAACATAGTTGTTTTTTTTAATACTATTATATTTAATATATTGGCTATTATCCCATAAATTATATTTATTTATTTCCAAGGATCAATCGGTTATTGGAGTAGCTTTTGAATTTAGCGGAAAAGGCGGGAGAAGGTAGACAGACGGGACAAAAACATAATATTATTTATAAGATTGTTTGAAATTGTTTTAGTTTTTTCGAAATTATTAAAACGATTAATTTGTCGTTCCTTTGCAATAATACTACTCATATAATAAATATACAAATAATTATTTGATAGAACTAGTCTTGATAATCATTTTGATTATCACACAACATTTTTGGTACTTACATAGTATAAAACAAAGTCGCTTTCTCTGTCCCTATGTCCTTTTGTATGCCTAAATCTTTGAAACTACGCAACGGATTTTGATGCGATTTTTTTTATATTATTTAGATATAGTGATTCAAGAGGAAGGTTTATATATATAATAGTGGAGAAGTACTGTTATTTTTGAGGTTTCTAATGTGATGTCGTAAATAATTACATTTTTACCGCTTACATTGCAAACGCAGGCTGAACCCTACGAGTTTTATCAAAAAAATGTACTAAGTATTGTACACATTGAAAAGGTCTACAGAGAAGTCCATGATGGTATATGTCTATCTCTTATCGATAACCCACATTTTTATATACAACGTTCACAGATTTTCTATAGTATATTTAGTATCAACATTGCACCCGTGCGAAGCCGGGGCGGGTCGCTAGTATAACATAAAATAAGCCTTAGGTTAAATATATGTTAACATATTGTGCAATTAACACCATCTGTACTGCGCTCGGTAACTAGGGAAACCTGGTTTCATAAAATAAACAGATCTACCCACACAATAAGATTTATAGTCACCGATAAAAATACCACATCGGTTCTTTCAGTCCGAGCTAAATCAACGTTACGTACATAATAAACAAACAATGGCAAACGTAGAGGAAATAGAAATTACTACATATTAATAGGTAATGGTTTGTTCGATGGACATGAAGCGATAATGTTCCTGGGATAAACGTGTCTATCAAACGCCAAAATAGATTTGCAAGAATGTTTACAATGTGTGAATTTTACGCATGAGATAGTGTTTAAATTACGAATCAGCACACGTGAAGTACATGTTAGAAAAGTTTTATTACTTGGAAAAGAGTTTTAGAGAACCAAATATAATACCTTACCATAGAAATATGATTCAATCCTAACAAATTATAGTAAATATGAAACCATAGTTGCAGTTGAATTTATACGGTTTATAATTATTTAATAGTTTCGATATTTAATTAAACAGTATACTTTATTTATTAACAATTTCGACAATAATAACATCGAAAGAAAACCATAGTGCAGCCTCCTTGAAAACAAAACTAACTTTAAAATTTTAGGCAAGTTTCCGAAGATACTTGCAGCGTTCCCCATTTGAATAGCTAAACCAATTCTTTGTCCGAGGTTGCTGCCAGCTCTTCAGTCTCTTGTGATATCAACTAACCTTTTACTTATTCCCTTATACATTAAAAGTGTTATTATTTTTAACAATATCTATATACCTGTAAATATTTCATAAATGATTATAACCGTTGCCAAAAAAAATACTATTTTTTTTTTTCAAAAATACTTATATTTATCAACATTAAGACTGTTAAACTATATTATATTGAAATCTTAACCTCTTCAGAATCATTTATAAATCCTCTGAAGACCCTTATTGGCTATCAGCGCACCTACAATCCATGAATATTTAATTATTATTACCGAGAAATAATGAACGACTCATTGGGATTTCGCTCCAGAACTGAAACAAATAAAATCTTATTTCATAGCACTTGTCCAAATGGTCTATTAGTTTTATTGTATACACTAAATGTATTTTTGGTATTAATAAAATTTATTGCGAATTGATTGCGTGTAATAAACCGTCGTTGATTTATCCCTGGAATCGTTACCAAGTGTATTTTTGTAACGACTTCAGTTATTTATAGGTTCATAGAATAAAAGAAGTAATACACCATTTTGAATAGGCTTTGATTGTATATGATTTCTAAGTTTAATAGTTATGTTAACTTAATATTATCTAAGATTTTTAGCGTAGATCGCACCTGTCACAGTTTTTTAGGTATATAGTTATTTCATGTTTTAGTGTATAAATATAACAACAACTTTTTATCTTTGATGCTGTGAGGAACCTTTATTAGAATATACATTGAAATTGAATAGGTATTTATTTGAAATTACACAATTATATGGTAGCTGTTGTGGGTGACCAGATACTCTTCCGTAGAACATGTGTGTGAAACAATACAAAGCATTTAATGAATATAATAAATGTTTTAATTTACATATACGTTTTTATAGGTGCTGTTTGGCTTATCAAGTATGATGTGATAAATAAGCTGAACCTTACCACTGAATATTTTTTAAGTTCTTATTTTGTTTACAATAATTTTTGTTTTTTTTTTAGAGAAAAAAAATTTAGTACAAGTATTTTTCTTGTTATTATACATATATCTTATGTAGTGAAGCACTCCTTGTAGTCACTGATTTTATTTACCTCAACAGGCTACCTATAGGAGATCGCTTTCAAGCGATAAGGTCTTCTATTTTATGTAAGAGGAGGGTTCTTTTCTTGGGTGACATTAATATTTAATTTATATGAATTGAAATTATTTTTCTTGTTAACACGATTAATCATATAAATATCAGAAAACGACGTCTACAATTGCAATTTAATCAACTCGGTTTCATTGTAAAACATCTGAAGGGGAAAACTTTAATGATAAAAACTTTTCTCTGTAACAATACCGTAACTCATCTTGAAATGAATCCAACAATTCGTAAAGGAAAATACATAACATTTACCTTTCATTCAACTTAGCGTGTATTTCACAACTAAATTTGATGTTAAAATGTTAGATTGATAGAAATCTTCTGCCTAATTATCATATAGATTTTTAGTTATACAGCCAGTTACAGATTTCTACAATATAAAAAAATGAAATTCCTCAAGTAAGTATAAATGCAAGCGAGAATATAATGAGGGATAAAATGAATATAGTAATAAGCCTTTTTTTTTCCACATCCTATTTACATAAATTAAATTAAATATATATAAATACAATTTTAACTAAGATGCGCCCCCTGTCCGGGAGAAGGCCTCCTCCAACTTTTTCCACCCTAATTAATTTATACCCTAATTACATTAATATTTAAAATATCTAAATACTTGGCTCTGGCTTTAACAGATAGAAAGACTATAAAAAAGTTATACTTTGTTTCAGACTGCACGAACTACTTAGCACAGCCTATTATGAAGAATGGAAAACCAGCAGATCCCGCTTATGATATTGATGTTGCTAGTAAGTTATTCCTAATACTATGAAACAAACAAATCATACAAATAGTGAACTACCGTGGTGTGTTTTGATTATCTATAATTTACCTTTTTCGATATTACCTAGGTACGTGGCAATTAACTAAAATTTATTTAAAGACAACGTTATTTATTAATTATATATATGTATTGTTACGAGCTAGGGGATCGGATTGAAAACGATAATTTTTAAATAAATCAACGATGAATTTAATGACACATAAAACAGAAATTACTTGCGTTACGTGAAATACACTAATTACGACACACAAAATTTTGCCACTTCAACTACGCACACTTCATACTTGCATTCGCCATTCGTACTATAACTCTAACGATGTCTTGGAATCGCACTGGAAGCCGAATTCACTGGTCGCGTATCGCCTCGCTTTAATATGGAATAATCTTGAACGATGCACGGGAACTTTCAAGCCAGGAATGGTACTTCGTAGCGGTTGTAGTATCCTTATTGCATAAATCTTGAACGTTTTTTATCCCTTTCGCACATAGCTTCTTTAATATGGAATAATCTTGAACGATGCACGGGAACTTTCAAGCCAGGAATGGTACTTCGTAGCGGTTGTAGTATCCTTATTGCATAAATCTTGAACGTTTTTTATCCCTTTCGCACATAGCTTCTTTTTTGTCATACTGCGTTCTAGAATGTTCTCTTTGGCTTCATTTATCGGATTTTCCCTCTCTCTCGCGTATTATTCCGAACTTGTCTCACATCTAGAAAGTTCAATCTAGATTGTTCCTTCATCAAAGTGGTATAACCAGTAATGATAATGCCTGACTGACTGAAATTGGACCACTCACCTACATTTCCTCTGAAACGGCTTGAAAAAATAGTTCCAGCCTAAATAACAATTGGGTATCATTGTGCAAATAACAATTTTCTAATATGTGATTGACCTGAAACGATCAGAAACTAGCTTACTGAAAACGTCTCTCATTCGTGGAAAAATTTAAAAACATTTTGACAACAACACTTAACAATATAAATAAAAGAGTAAAGCTACAACTTTATAGGTCTGAGTTTCAGAGTAATTTATATCTTTCGTGATTTATTTTTCTTAATAGATAAGTAATAAACATTTGGCGCCTATTACACTCCGATTTTTGGGTTTAAATTTTGAAGGTTTCCTCCCAACGTTTCCCTTCGCCGTATAAGTCAGTGTTAAATGCACAGTTGGGAAAACTCATCTGTGATTCTATCGCCTATGACCTCAGAGTTGAGTGGGGCACGCTTCGGCCACCAGGAAAACAGTTCATATAAAATGTATACTTATATAAAATATTATATTAATTCAATAGTTAATAAAATTTGACAAAGTACACGATTGAATCTCTATATTTTGCTTTCTCATAAGTTAAGTAATTATAATGATTATATTATCTACCAAATAGAGTAATCTTCGTACAGCTGAGTAGAATTAAGCATGTTGGAGTTGCGCCTCGGGCGGTAATGCCTTAATTGCTTTGCGGAGCTCATTTATATTACATTACAATGTTACTATGAACCGGAACTCGGTAGGAATTAGCTCGCATTATTAATGTGTAGTAAAAAAAAAATCTCTTACAGTGCAGAGAAACTTGTCGTGAAACCTGCTCGTCTTAAACACAAATATCGAGTGTCAGGCAAAGAATGCTGATCTAATATATATTTATTTATTACTAAAGTTTTCCAAAGCTCTCACACTGATAAAAAAATGACTAATCGGACAATCGATTTCAAAGTCTTTTCCGGTAGCTTTACTCGATCGGCAATGTCCCAAAGTGTTTTTCATTTCACACTATTTTATAATCACGGTTTATAATTGAATATACCACTATAAATGCCTGATGAAGATTAGATTATTATCAACACTCTAATCGTGATTAGAGATATTAAATGCCGTCCAACGGAGAACAGTTTATGGATTATTTATAAGTACCTCTCTAAACTCTAGACTCGCGTATACCGCAGGGTGAATCCAATCATAGCAGAACGGTATGTCAAACGAAATACGAAACCTAATGATATTACATGACTAGAGATCCTGTTGACCAATGAGGGCACTTATTGTGATTGCACTGTGTGTACTCCGCACAATAGTTCCGTTCTTCGAGTTACATTCTCAATCCTTGTACTTGCTTTAATTGATACCTATTACTAGCGGTATAATTACAGGTATATACAGAACAATATCAATTCAAATGTCAACATCTAATCGAAGTAAAAATTCTTACTACGCGATATCAAAGCTTTTTACTTGATGACTGTTAAATAATTTAAATAGCTGAGCTGGCAAACGTCGTTTTGCCATGTATATCATTTATAATAAAAATAGGGGTTGATCGTGGAGGGTTGAAAATTTAGGGTTGTATGTATTTTTTAATGCTGTTGATACAGTTGATAAAATAAAAATTTATCTAAAAATTAAAAAAAAATATTTAGGGCTGGACTACCCTTAACATTTATGGTTTGATTATTATGAAAAATAGATGTTGTCCGATTCTCAGACATACCCAATATGCACACAAAATTTCATGACTATCGATCAAGCTGTTTCGGAGGAGTTTAACCACAAACACCGCGACACGAGAATTTTATATATAAGATAGAAAAAGTATTACGAATTTTCAATGTTTGCAATTATATGTGAATCTTATTTTCCTTACCAGTATTTTTACATTATGTTTACTTCTTTCAGACTATGTTCGAACGATGATATCATTCGGTATCATAAGTTTGTTCGTGATGGCTATGGGCTGTGGCTTCTCAATCTACACCTTCCGCAACCCAAGATATATGTTCAAGCGTCTGGCAGCTGGCATACACTTTATAAGCAGTAAGTATGATGATCAATCACCACCATATCTTTCTTTGTTTTTACAACGTTAAACTATACTATAATTTATATAAATCAGAACTAGATGTTAAAAACAAAAATCATAACTAAAGAAGATATATTATTATAGGCAGATTAATCCTGAATCCTTTCCCTGAATTGCAATACCAATAATATTTATGCAAGAATAGTGTTATCTGTATTCTCCGCTAATACAGAGTAGATAATTAATACATATCTTGTATTAATTAAGAGCCTGAATATAAAACAGAACACCTATCAATGGTAAACTGTTTTACATAATTATTTCGACCTTTGCTCTAATGAGATGGCTTTTATGTATATATAGCCAAAGCAGTCTCTTTATCTTATATATAACTTTAAATCAAATTCATAATAAATATCATATGTGTATTAAATTACTAAAACAATTGTTTTGTACATTTATGTACCCTTAAATTATTTAGATCAGGGTGTCTCAACGTGGGACCCAGGCCCCACACGGGGCTATTCTATGGTTAAGGGCGGCTATAGAAAAAAAAATTAAAAGCTATTTGAAATTTGAATTTCAGTTTTTCAATTAATGTTTTGAAACTTTACTGCCTGTGTTTCGTTAGCAATTTCCTAGTTTTGTCCTAAATCCTATACTTTAAGTTTAAGTAACTTGAACGTGCACAATTAAATTTTTTTATTATTAAAAGTTATGTGTGTCACAAGAATTTTAGAATGGGGCACGCACATGGAACGTAAAAGGTTGGGAAACATAGATTTAGATTATCTTTATAGACCAGTTGGTTATGCCTATTGCAATTATATTTTCTACGTTCATTTCTAAATTGTTACAAGGCTAAACGGATTGTGATTTAATTCAAGCGGAAATGATGTTTGTTTACCTTGGCTCGGGCCCCATGGGGCTCAACAGGTGTCTCTTGTAGTCGGAATTTTAACTTAAAAGAACAGTTATTTTTTCTAAACTATTAGCTGTTGATAAATAAATAAAATAACACAGAAATGTATGATGTCTCTCTGAGCAGCAGTTTTACTCATAATTAATATGTATCTCAATGGTTGATTCAATGCTATGCGAGAAGTTGTCTATCATTATTATATTTCGAAATTTGTTTACAGCTTCCTGTACTTTTGTAGTAGTGCAAGTCACAATGTCCTCTTTGGATCACATGCAGAAGAACGTGAAATATATTTATCCTGAACGTGCCTCCCACTAGTAAGTGAACGATTATATAATAATATACAAAGCAACAACAACAATACATTGACATATCAACAGATATGTAACTCGTCACATACAGCCGTTAATAAAATTATTGTTATATTATTTCAAACATTTAATAAATGTATACTTTTGCCTGTGTGCTGATGTCAAGTATTTGTTAATAGCACATTTATAAGTAACAATAATTGATTACCCTTGGGCTGTGTAATAATAATAATAATTTATTACCAAGTTTGTTTCTTACGCTAGTTATATTTAAACAAAATTAGTCAAATCTGATGCTGAACTAGGTGTGAACCTGTATTTCAGCATACATCGCCTAAACTTATATGTTATAATTTGTGTAATGTGTGTTTATGGTGTGAAGTATTCAAGTGTTTTCCCTGTGAGTAAGGTGAGAGGGTGTATGTCTGTGTGTGGGAGAGTGTGTTAAATACTATAGTACTCAAAAGAATGCTATTAATATATTATACCTGTACATCTATTCAAGGAAACATTAATTGAAAAAATATCAGATAAAGAGAAATCATAATATATGAAATACAGGGTCTAAGCATACAGATGCATATGAAGCAAACTTCATTATTGATTTTTTTCAGCTTCCACATAAGTTACTTTCTGGCGTGGTTCGTCGTCTTAGTGAACTTCTTCGCAGCGGCGTCCTTCCTGTGGTATTCCCGTAAAAGGAAAGGTGATAAGGCAGCGACCGATGAACTAGCAATGGCGGATGAACCTACGATCATAGGTCGATGACCTTTCAGTCTTTTTCTCACGGTCCAGGTACAATGGACATTTCCACTACTCCCTAAACTCTGCTCAAACCAGACCAAAGATCTGCGAAAATGTCTTCCACAAACGCTAGTTATAATCCATCAGCTTTTGGCTATTTATCAATGCTCGTTTATTTTATAGGTATTTGAAAATAATGCACTAATTAAAAATATTATGATCTTTTAAAATATAATAATTTTTCAATAATCTAAATCTTACTTAAAATATAAAACTCACTATTAAAAAATATGATCTTTTGAAATTATTTTTCAATACCTAAAATATACAAAATGAATTTAGGTTCAGTCAAGTCAGGTCATATTTGAGTGTTATCAGATTTTTTTATAGATAACTTCTATCTATAGTTAATATTATATACCTTTGAAATTAGCTGGCTAGAAGAAGCTATTATAGTAATAATTGTTCGAAAAAAATATTTCACTTGAGTTTCAAATTCAATATAAAATTTGCGATGCATTAAAGCTTGTCTTTTATTATATTCTACTATTGTTATATTCTTATTAAGGTGTGTATTATTTTAAATAAAAGTAATGGCGTCTGAACTTTCAATCTGAAATTTCATACTCGTTTTTTTTTAAATCTGTATTTACTTAAATTATGATAATTTATTGTTGAATTTTAAAAATGTATTCGAAGTGCTAAATATACCTAGTTTTAAGATCTTGTAGTAATTTTAATTGAACATCTTCGAGGTAGCCCTCTTGATAACACCAAGTAGGTTGTATATAATACAGTTCTATAACTTCTACGTTTTGATAACGTTTGCTCATTTTATTATGGTTGTAGCTAAAATATTACACTTAAAAGCCAATAAAACCCTATTTTCAAAATCATCAGCATACAAAAGATATTTTCCCCAACAAAGTGTGGGGTAAAATAAAAATGTTTGACTACTTGCGGGTAGCTAAGTGACAACTTAAAAATAATTGTCGTAATTTTTCTATAATAAAATATTTTTTTTATTATATATGCGATGAAGGGAATAAGGAAAGAAGGGATTTTCTTATAAAGGTGATTAGAAAAAATTCAAGCGGTTGGTAATATAATTATATTAAAGTGATAGATGAAGGTGTCTCTATATCTTGTCTGTCATATAAAATAATCATTATACTAAAAGTGCAAAAATGGATAAACGACATTCCTAAAACAGCTCTACAAAACACCGTGGCTACATTATAATTCACACTGTGTTACAAATTCCAGAGATAAGTGGCAAAATGAGTCTGTAAGTTTGTAAGTAGTTCGGAGTACTCGAAAACAACAAAGAAACTCCGAGTCCTGAATAATAAGAACGTTCGTTCTAAATTTAAAATTTCTGCTTCCGTCATGTCAAGTAGGTGTTTCGATATGTCACACCTAAAATAACAAAGGAATGAAATTCCTCTTTTCCGCCTTTGGTTTTGTGTTACAACTTTTTTTAGAAAATCTATTAAAAATACACACTTTTGAATAACACTTTGTTGACAGTTGATCTCTATTAATAATCAGGGTAAGAAAGATACCTTGAAAGGTTAACCAACAAAAAGCTACAACCTAACTGCCTAAAGTATATTTAAATACTTGTTTTATATTATTTTAAACTTAGTACAAACTGTTTTCATATTAGTGTTTTAGTGATAATTATAGATGCTATAAAGCTTACGGTTTAAGCTTTTCTTGTATTTTTAAGAATGTAATATTTAAATACAACACAAGTAGTATTTCGGAATCAAACTTTTTCTCAATTAAACTTGTAAAATATATAATTTTTATTTACAGTTAATAAAACTACTTTATTTTCTATAAGCGGTTACGGAAATATCAAAATAATGTCAACGTTTGCAACTAAAGGAATTAAAGATTAAAGACTATGTAATATATTCTAGTCAAGTTAAAATACTCCAATAGACAATGTGCACTAAAATTTAATTTTTGCTGTGCCTTATTGCTCTTGCTGAATGTTTATCTATAATTAAGGCTATATTAAGACTATATTCATAAGTCAATATATTGGTGATGCTTAAAAATAATTTTCACTTTCAAAATCTATGAAATATTTTCTTAATGTGTTACATCTGTATTTTTGTCTTCAATATACTTATATAATATCACTTATATGTCTTTGACCTTTACACACAATAAAATCTTTCACACAACTAAGTTTTTCTTTTGACCCATTTATGCGTGACGTGGCTTACCTGCATCTGAGTTTTATCATCGGACTTCGAGGCAGAATACGAAATTTCACCTGTATCACCTCG
Organism: Pieris rapae; assembly: GCF_905147795.1. Taxonomy (NCBI): domain Eukaryota; kingdom Metazoa; phylum Arthropoda; class Insecta; order Lepidoptera; family Pieridae; genus Pieris; species Pieris rapae. Next base: position 7,640,970 of record NC_059523.1, on the reverse strand, counting down.
ACGTCCACCGTTCCGCAACTAAGCGTTTTTCAAGGCAGTTTTTGCCGTGCACCACCACTATGTGGAATAATCTGTCCACTAAAGTATTTCCGAACCAATTCCCGACTTAAGGTCCTTCTTAAAAGGCCAGCAACGTACTCACGAGTCCTCTGGCATGGAGAGATTCCATCGGCGGCGGCTTAATTTAACATCAAATGAGCTTCCTGCCCGTTTGTCCCCGCTCTATAAAAAAAACTTCCCATAGTTTATGAAGTATTTTATAATATTTATTGGCATTTATAAATCGAAGGGTTTATGCAACTAAAAACTGTAAAATAATATTTAATGTAGGATATGTAGTATTTAATGTAAAGAGTATGAATAGGTCTACAATTAATAAAAAACAATTAAAACGATTTTACCTAAATAATTTTGCATTCACTGTTCTTTTCTTGTTTATCTTTATGCTGGGAGCGGCTTTAAGATTTATCTAAATCACTACAACAGCCGAAACATTATTTAGAGTCCCAAGTGTAGTGTAATGACTGTAATCGTCATAATAGTTCCATTACGCGACTAATGGATTCGTAGGCCCGGAAAACATTAGGAAAAATGAGTGCTATATCTTTTTGGCACTCGAGCCTAATGTCTAGTTGTAATTACAAACGTTACCAAAGGAAATCACCGGCATACTTGTGTTAATCGCCAGGTCAGTACAATTTAAACATATCACGGCAATTTGAATCTAATTAACATGTAATGATGTCGAAAGTCGCATATCATTTAATCCGTGAAAAATGTCGTACACACTTTTCGCTGCTATTTTAAGATACGCATTGTCGGTGTCTGGCATCAACCCAGAGCTGGGAACGTAGTAACCAGCTTATAGAGGTTACTGGCCTGAAATCTTTTGTTTTTTTAATAGCCCAACAAATACATGGATGACAAGGTCAATGCAATTATAATATATGCCAGCGTCAACTTTTATATAGAACCTCTTTTGAGTTGGACGCTGTATGATTATCAATTCGTATTTTTGAAGTAGATGTACATAAAATAAGCTTTTATTACCTTGTTAAGATGAAGGTAGCGATATCATGGATATACTCTTATGAGAGTAGGTAAGATATAATTTTTTTTTTTCAATGTAACTTGCTTACCCCGATAGCTCACTAATAATTCCGACGATTCCGTATTATAAGGCATCGATATCTGCGATTCCAACTGTATCGAAATTTGGCTTGGTCGTAACTTCATTTCAGGGGTTCAAGCCAAGGCCAGCTAACCTTCTTTGAGTCTGATTATTTAATTGTGGTAAGCTTACAGGAATGCGAAAGTTTATAAAATAGTTTTACTTTTATTTTGCACAATTCGTTTTGCATTTATTTTATACCTCCACAGCTTTAATCTATGTTAATTTTTGTAAACTTTGTTTGTTACAAAGTTATTTGTATACAAAATAACCTAAGCTCCTTATTCTAAACCTACGTGGGTAATAATGAACACAATTATAATATTAGCTTTTGAAATATTGTATGAATACGTGACTATATAAATGAGGTGTACACAGATCATGAAATTATCTTTAACCATAATTAAAAACAACAGACGACTAATGCCAAGTTTTTACTTCTTTTTTTCTATAGAACGAAGAAGACGAGCAGAAGGCTCTTCGGATGTAAGGTGCATTGCTTCAGTTCAAACAATATTTGTGACTCAAAACTTAGTGGCGGAAAGTTTCTTGCCAGTTCTTCTTGCCCGCTCTACGCCCTTGACTTGCGAACTAGTATTAAATGTAAATTTACCATTAATTACTTCATTTCTGACGTATATAAATGTACTTGTTTACCTATATGAATAAAGTTATTTTGAAATTGAGTTTAAGTGATTGTAAACCAATGAATGTTCTGTCAACAAGTTAAAAGGCATGATTGGCATGAGTTTTTAGACGACCTGCAATTTTTTTAAGAATATTATTTATATCATATTTAATATGATATTAACTACTAAAAGTAAATGCATGAACTAAACCGACAAAAATGTATCTACCTCTTTGGTTGGTTACACCATGGTTTTGCTAAAGAATAGTTTTAAATTTTCTGAATAATTAACTGTAGTTACAAAAAACTGGGCATTCGGTTATTTTTACAAAGGAACGGTGCGTAATGTCTCTGGCAAGATGTGTATGGCATCCGTGCCAATTGAAGAATTGATGGATTCCTAACGTCATATCGCTAGTTTAATGTGATGTTTTTAAATCAACTGTTTTATTCTAATAAAGAAATAATGTAATAATGTGGTTTTCGTATATATTTCAATGATGTAATTGAAAATAAAATTACAATTACAGATATTCAAATTATTGGGTTTCTCTAGTCTTTTCTATTGTCTTTTATTAACATAACTTTTACACATTTAAAGAAACGTCGGATAAATTTAAAGTTATGTTTAAATAATTATAAGTTGTCGTGGTGATCAGTCCATAGAACGCCTTGTCGTCCAGGGCAGAGTGGAAGGCACTAGACCGCGCGACTCGTCACCTACACGTTGGACTGATCAGATTAAGTCTGCCGTAGGAGAATCACTGAATCAGTGCAGTAGGACCTCCAATAGGCAACGATGGCGGAACGTCGTGAAGCTCATCACATCCGCGCCTTCTATTACCACATAGCGATCACGACTGCTCTGTCAAGAGCATACAGAATAAGAAGAAGAAGTTTACAATAATACATAACTTCAATGTAATGTTTAAAGAACTTTATTTCTCATTACAAAACAGAAATATTTTATTTACATGAGAAACTTAATATTAATATGTATATATTATATACGAGCGAGATACACGTCGCCATTAGCCGTAACAATTTTAGTCAGCTATGTTCATTCTAACATGCATCTTTAATGCCTTTTTGAATTTGTCAAACACTCCAATATTGCGAATTTGAGATGGTAATTGATTAAATAATTGCACACCCTCATACCTAATATGATAGATTTCTTCAATTAATATGTACGCGGCTTCGACAAGATAAGCAAACTCGCTCGACGAGTATTGCGTGTCGTTGAGTATTTGATTTTTTTAAACGACAAGCAACTATGGATAGAGTTATTTAAATTTTTTTTTTATGTAATCATTATAATTATTATTTTAGTCTACGCCGGTACTTTGTACCGTCCAATGGCGATACAAATGCCGATTGTCGAAATATTGTTTTATCATAATTACTTATTTTAGTCATATTTATAACGTTTATTATTCAAAAGAAGAAACGTAAAAGTAGTTCTCTAACTGTAGTGACATTTCTTTTTTTAATACAGCTGTTTTGTAATATGCAAATTGCGCCATCTGTGTTGAACACCAGCTAACTTGATACATCTGCGTTATCGGTTTTCAAATTACTTTAAAAACGTTGGCAATATAAATTATTTTTTTTGCCGGTACTTATATTTTTCCATAGGGCTCCGTCCTTTTTCTATAAAATCCTTACACGCATACATATAATTATGAAAAAAAGTGTGGCGCTACAACCTTTCAGGTCTGGGCCTCATTTCTGGATCTATATCAGGATCATTTGTCTTATAGGTGATCAGCCTCCAATGCCTGACACTCACATTGATTTTTTTTTTAAAGTCTAAGACAAGCTGGTTTCCTGACGATGTTTACCTTCACCAAAGAGCGAATATTAAATGAACACATAGACAGAAAGCTCAATGCACCATCGCTATTGCACAGCCGAGGATTGAACCTACGACCTCAGTGATTAGAGTCGCACGCTGAAGCCGTTAGGCCAACACTGCTGTATTACTATTTATTCATTTTAAATGCAAATTGTTGAATAAAAGGCGGCATTATATTATTTAACCGACTGTTATACAATTCAGAATATGTAAACACAAATTCCGTGTAAAACATAAGAAAAGAGAAAAGTTAAGTGAAAAGAAACAATCTAAGATATTAGCTTTAAAATATAAAGCGTTTTTGACACACGGGAATATTTGAGAAATGTATATCTTTTCTGTTTTTTGACGTTCCTAAGTGTACATTATGTTACCTATATGAATAAATGATTTTTGTTTTTTTTTATTTAGTAATTATTTTATGAATATTATAAAATACTAATACTTTTTGCATTAAGTAATGAACTGTGTAGGTTGATAAACTCGAAAACGATACCGCGAAACAGAACTCTACTAATATACCTTCACTATAACTAATACTCTCTTCTTCAAAATAAATTAATGGAAGTGAAACAATAAATTATTTTGATGATCGGGTTTTAAAAATATCATTAAAAAACCGCGGCTTTTACATGAAAAATTATTTCAGTTTTAACTATTCGTATAAATCTTATTTGTGTCCAGGGCAAAGTGCCGTTTTTTATCGTAGTTTTACTGCCAAAAGTACCTAAATAATTCATAACTCAAATTTTAAATAGATTTGGGTTTTTGACATTATTAAATACTTTTTGGGATACTCGGCTCATATTCTGACTTGATGTATTTCTTATACTTACTTTATATATTGTTTATTTTTGACAATTGCGACTCTGACTTATATAAATAATGACACATTATTTATCTTCACCAAAGTTCATTAAAATTGTTTTGTTCAGTTTAGAATTCTAACTCGAAGCTTTTTATTAAACTCATTATTGTTAAAAAAGCTTATAATAAGATACTCTTTAACCAATTCATATCATATGTTACATTTCTGTGTTGTTGTTCCATGCACATACCCAAGCACCGATTGAACAATAAACACCGGTTAACAAATGGATCAAATTGAAAGCTGTGGATAGTAAATCATACAGTTTCAATTAACCATTGCCAATGTGAAATTTGACAATATTAAAGGCGAATTAGAATTCAGGCTTAATGTTATCAGACCTTGTTAGTTAGTTTTTCTTTAATAGATATTTTATTAATTATTCGCTTAAATTGTGTATAATATGGAGTTTTTAAACCATAGAAAATAGCATTGCAACACTGGCAATACACAACATTTTTTTTTGCTGTAAATGTAGCTGGCCAATATCATATCCATTTTTAAAAATGAAATCGTTGTCTCTTATCCATGGTTATCCGTCACCATGACAACCAGTGTCACTGCATGTTGTGCGCTATTACGGTGTATTAAATAATTTTTGATGAAACCTTAAACGGATCAATAACTGTAATTTTACTGGATCACGCAATATGGCCGAGACAAAGGTATGCCTTATTTCGTTGTCCTTTTCACTATAATTATAGTAATATACAGAGCACTGTCGATCGATACATAGCAAAATTTACGTAACTTTTGTACTATGTATTAGAAATTGTTAACACATATCATAGACGCAATAGGTAAATTATGTTATTATAAAGGAGTATTTACTATTATATCAATGATACTGTAAAGTTTCTTGTTTTGTATAAGCTCATGTGTGTGTGTTCATAATATGTGCTCTGCTTCCTACAATTTTTTCTTTGCTACGTAATTTTTCAACGTCACATTTTCAGACGTCTTAAGCAACACATTAATAACTATTGCCAAAAACTATGATTTTCCGAATATCCTCATAATTGTATTTTATATTATTGTTTTATCATTATATTGTATATAGAATATTCCACGGTTAAGACTGGCCTAATAGGTTAACTAATTTTAACGTTTTCTGAAAAATCGTACCGTATTTAGCATAGAACAGCCTGTCTTATATATTATATGACCCTAGTATTAGTTAACGTTTTTGTGAGAAGGCTTATGACGAAGTATTTATAACTTTGAGTTGTTTATTTATTCTGTAGTATTATTGTTAGCAACTGTCTCGAGCCTAACCTGACCCTAATTAATAGATGTTTGAAGATTGTTCAGCAAATATTTGATATAGATTCATCCGATCGAAGAAAATCAGAATCCTTTATTGTAATTTTAGAGCTCAAAAATAATTAAAATTCAGAAACAAAAGAATATTTCAGAATTAAAAGTAAAAACTTGATTTAATATTATTAATTAAACCGGACACGGAAATAATGAAGTAGTCAATTGTATATGGGATATACACACGACCCAACCGACGTATTATTGAACAAGATAGAGTAATAATTGTATTTAATTTTGTATACTCTATAGTATATTATATGGAATAAACAGGTATCCAAAAATTCTGGCGATGACAGTCCTGAAGGAGACAGTGGTAAGTAAACTTTTGACGTAATATTAATTTTACGACTTGTATTTTTATGCAATAAACACATAGTAAGTGTTTATTAATTTCAACAAATCTATTGTCTTCGCGGACGGCACATCACCTATAGCGTTAGTGTCGGTTGAAATTTTTAACACCATTTTAAATATACATAAGTTATTATATATAGTTATGAATTTATAGGTGCACACGAAATAAAATTAGATTTCATTGTTTTCAGTTCTGTCTCACAAGGAACCTTAATAAAAACCATCACATTACAATTATTTCGTTAGATTACTTTCTCTACAACTGTTACAAAATGAAAATCTATACTTAGCTCTAACATTACGATAGTTTCTTCAAGTATTCCTATACATCAGTATTTGTATTGTTTGAGTTGGAAGACATCGACTTTCAATAGATATTGTGTAGTTTACAACAATATAATATTGAATAATTCGGGCTTTCGTTTAGTTCCAAATTTACCCACAGAGCGCTGCTCGCGTATTTACAAAAAAAAACATAAATTACAGATAGTGTTGACGCTGATGAGCCTTCGTTTGGGCAGATTGGACATGGTATTATAAAAACTGCACCCGTAGCAATAAACCGAGACGAATATTTGCAAGCGTATAGAGATCTTTCGTTCGATCGCTATCAACTACAGTTGAAGAACAATTTACTGCATCGGAGATTGGGCGAATATTACAAGTAATTTTAAATAAAAAAATAAGCATTATTTGTAGCTTAGTGCCATCCAAATCCTAACCTTGTCTTTCGCTCGGCCATGGCTTTTTTTTTGGTGGCAAGTTATTTGTTATCTATAAAATTCACTATTACACGAACTGCATTAGAAATCTTTGTAAAACAATCAAACCCAAAATAATAATAAAGTAATATTTATTGACTACTAAATATTAAAACATATACATACATATACTAAGTTAGTTAAACTAGTTAATACTGGGCATTAAAACTGGAAAAACTCGTACCATGAACACACATTATGTAGGCTTTTCAATATAATAAATTATAAAATCTTATATGTAATAACTACTATTTATTAATCACTCCATGTCAAGCGCAAAACGGCCATCTAAATAATAAAAGAAACTATGGAATCTTCGACTAGACGATGTTGTTAAACGTTTACGTCATATTAATAACGATTTAATTTTGCGTTTGATTCCTGGTAAAATAATAATGAATAAGGAAATTATTTCAAAGCCTGGTAATAAGAAATAATATTGTATTGTCTTTTATTAAAATAGCTTTTACACATTTAAAGAAAACACTTTTTTAACGGCTTGTATTATAAGTTTACACACATAGGTTCAATCCGGTAAAAAATATTTTCTTTAAAAGAAATAATATTGTTAAATACGTAAACAGCATCACCTAAGACTATTTTTCAAATGTTTTAAGGAAACGAAAACTCGATCATGTCTTAAAGCCTATAGAAGGTGCTCAGGAATTGGAAGAAAAATTCCAACAAAAGTTGTTGAGTTACGAAGAATTAAAAGAAAAAGAAGAAAGGGAGATGCGAGATGTAAGTATTTTTTATAAACCATTTTGCAGAAGAGACTGACTTTTTTATTTAATGTTAGGTCAAACTTTGTTGTTGTATGATTAACAAATACCACGTAACTTGAATAATATTTCATCGAGTTGTCTCAAATTAAAATAATAATTACATATTTTTGTAATTATTATTTTATTTTATTATATATTATATTAATTTTTTTTGTGCGTTCATGATTTTCTTTTTCTAGTCAAGTGACACCAACTAGTTCTCAAAAAGATGTTGTTTTTCCTACAATATATACGTTCTAGATATTTTAGATAAGGAAAAAACTAGAAGCAGTACAATTTACATATGAAGATAAATTGGAGCACGCTGAAAAGAATTTCAATAATCTCCAACACTTGGAAAAATCTACTGGTACGGGCTTGATATATTCGAAGAAAGGCAAACCTATTGCGGATAAGGTACGTAAGTTTTAATTTAAAATGTGTGTGCGTTTACAAAACAAATCAAAACTTTTTCAACTAAATTCGTTAATAATTAACTTTAGCACTGTTTAACTAACGGCCTGCAAGATAATGGCAAGTTGACCAAATAACTAGGCAAATGACTTGGATCGATGACGTTTTTTTTAAGATTAATGAAATCCTAATGTGCATAATAATGTGAATTTAGCTGGGGCGGACTCAATAAATTTTAATATTTTATGTCAGATTTTTCCATTATTTTTATTTCTGTCAGATCTATCGTATTAATGGCATGAGCTTTTGCGAGCCATTTTATTAAATGTTACAAACTCTACGGCTGAATACCTTTCAGTTAACCGGTGCTGTTAAGTTAAAAGGCTAGGCTGTTAATTGAATCCCTAATTAAGCTAGTTGGCTGCGACATATATATGTATAAGGTATACAATATTTAATGCAGACATTCTGAAGATGTCTGAAGATTGTTTATGTTTTTTATATGAAACTTTTATATTGGTTTTAAATTATTAAAATTAAGTCAAGTCCCTAAAAAATTGTATCAGGATGAGTCGCCAATTTTTTTTTATATATTCCTATTTAAAGTGCTAGCCACTGTCCATGAACGCATTTCATGTACCTTCGTGAAGGCCCTAAAGTCATAATGGTTAGAAAAGCCCTCGGCTAGCAGTTGGTTTCACAAAAAGAGGTTGCGCGCGAAAAATAGCGCCTTAAAAAGCGCTGTGCTGTGGAAGCCAAGAATCGAATTGGATGGATGAATTTTTATAATCTTTTATCTTAGTTGGTTTTTGAATTACCTTAGGATGGCGAAATATATTTCTCTATTACACCTATATTATTTTCAGACTGTGGAAAGATTTTTAACCTTACAAAGACGTAAAAGCGAGCAAGCTTCAGCTCTTTGTCTGCGGTATATCAGATGCAGGAATGCTGTTTCTGAACTGGAGCTGATCGTGCGCAAGTTGGAATGTCTCGGACCAGGATTATATGTGGCGCAATACGAACAATTGCATATTGACAATCAGAACTATTCAACAAAAATAGAAGGTAATGAAATTTAGAGTAACTAGAATTATATATTTGTATGCTTATTGCGTACGTAATATATATTAAAAAACCAAATAGGTCCATCTATGTGTATAGAGTGCATGTCTATTCTATTTGAAGGTTTTGTGCAGATGGGTTGGCAAGAAAGCCGATGACGCCTGTGTGAATGTATGTCTGAAAAATATACTGTGTGATAAAAATAAATGTCTGTTAGGTAACAAATTTTAGATAGAATATATATATATGTTTTAACCTAAATTCGAGGTTTTTAATTTTAAGAGTATTTTTTATTCTGTTTTATTTTCCTCTCACAGTAAATAAATAAAATTTAAGGTGTTTGCAAACAGTTACAAATTTCTAAGAAATAAAAAAAATATATTTAAGATTTTTATTGAAATGTAGACTAACCGCATGATATTTAACAACACACTGTAAAGTACATTCACCGAACAGAATATAAACATTTACCGACAAAATAATGAGGCTTTATTTTTGTTAAAACCGTACACGAATCAATAATCGGATTAAATTAATGCACTGAAACAAAAATAATGCTAATTAAACATAAAATATTATTATAATTGTTATATGAACAATATTTTGTTATAGATTTTAAACACACTATAGATACTCAGTAGGTAGAACAGATTTTAATTATGTTTAGATGCGCAACATTGAAATATTTGTCTGTGCTGATTGCAAAATGGCATCCGATATTTTGTCAGAATATTACCATGTTATTCGAATTAAATAATAATAAAACATTTACTAATAAATGTCACAACTTTTCCCTTGACTGCATAATATGAAATTCGTTGCAGAGCGAGAAGACGAGTTGATAAAAAATCGCTCGAAATGCACTGAACATAATCAAATACTGGCTCACATAAGGGAAAAGATGCATCACACAGACGAAGTTATCGACTTTGCTGAATGCGATCTCGGAGATGCTGAGATTGAATTTTTACGAGCTCGAGAGGATTTAGGACAAGTTAAGGTTATATATAACATACATTTAAAATATATAAACCAGTGTTCGCCTCTCATAACGAAAACTATGAAAGAACGCGGGAAATGTTTATGACGAAAATGTTTTGCGTGATTTTCTCTATAAAATAAATTAGGAAGTCTATAATTATTGGGCCTTTGTTTGGACATGAATATGTTATTTCCTCTTATCATAGCTTATTGCTTAAAGCTCTTATCTGTAGAAATAATAGAAATTTAAAGACGGAGATAACTTTGATTTTCCCAACAACAATATTCATTGTTTATATTGCTGGAAATCAAAAAACGGTTTTTGTTTCTCGGTAATTCAAATATTTGTTCTACCCAGTCTAACGATACCCAGATCCCTATACTACAATATTATCTTATTCAAAACATTTTTTTCTATTTTAAAGCAAAACTAATTACGTCACTTGTTAAGTTTAGTTTGACAGAGTGTTTTTGTATTTTCATGTTAAATTTACATGTTTTTCTTTCGTTTACACGAAGAATTATTTTATAATTTAAGAAAACTATTTTTTATTTATTGACATATTTAAATAATATTCCGTATAGTATAAATATTTAAAACTAAAAAACTAGAAAACATTTTTACCACGCAATATGTCGGGATAAATTTTTAATTTAAACTTAAAAACACAATAGTCAAAACACTTTTTCCCTTTTAGCACTTAAATTTGTAAATACTACAATATTTTTGTTTGTGTCTCAGGACGAAACACCAATTCAATTGTTTAAATAAAATCTCTTACTTAAAGAGCCGTCGCGACAAACTACGCTGGTCGTTACAAGGTGAGCGACTGAGGGCGGGCCTTCTTACAAGAAAGGACCTTTTGCGTGACTACCAAGACGCCACCGACGAGGTAAATCCATCATAAAACTGACTAACTTTGCATGCAAATGTAATTATCTTTGTACCCTCGAAACGGAACGAAACGGGCTGTGCCATGCAACGAAAAAGTTTAATCTTTCATGAACATTTTCTTTTAGCTTCTAGGTAATATTGAGTGAAACTTCTCAGTGGAACTAGTTTCTTAATGCTCTGCTTAAGGGGTTTAAGGCTTTGCAGAATTACTGAAATTAGTTGTATACATACATTTTTACAAAGCCTTTCTGGTGGTAAAAATATGCAGCAAATAAATTATTATAATATCTATAACGTAACTTAATAAACCTTCTGAAAGTATCCAAATCGTAAAGTGCGATAAATAATGTGAAAAAAAAACTAAAAGAAAAAATAAGCAATTAAAATATAACTTAACTCATAATAGAATCTAAATTATATTCTAATCTGCAGGTTGTAAGTCTACGCGAGAAAAAATTAAAATTACAGGAACAAGTACGAGATATAACAAAGGAAGTACGCAATGCACGTAAACGTATGGTACATCATTCAAATATACAGAATGCAGTGAAGGAAGATTAATGTTTTTTTTAAATATTTACTCAGATACAATGTGTTTTATTTATGACATTAATAGTCATAGTCATAGTCATAATATCTTTATTCATTTAGGTAAACATGTACACTTATGAACGTCAAGAAAAACAAATTAAATTAATCGTAAATTTACATTTACCACCAGTTCGTAGTTCCTGTATACTTGTATACAGGAGGTGAGCAAAAAAGTGGAAAATGGCGCGTTTCGTTTTATTGTCACAAGTGAAATATTGGCGCGCCAACATGTCTTTTGTTTTAATTCCGCCCGCTTCATACGTCTCTTATTAGTAGGATATTAGTCGGAATTCTTACGAGTCTTGAATTAAATAAGGTATTGAAGATGACTCTTAAATTTTTTTCTCCATTGATTAAGCTTTTTCTGCCACGTAAGTTGTAAGAGTATAAATGTTTTACTTTTAATTATTTTCTCTGTAAAGACATACAGATGTGAAACTTTCAGATAAAATATTTTTAGTTACATCTTTAATAGGGATTTATTAATAAAAATGAACTAAATGGTAACTATTTTTTATAAGCCATTGCAAGCTATAACTTCCGTTAATAATATAATAATATTAACATTCAACTAACTAATCTAGAGTCTACTTTACGTTTATAATTATTTGATCTTATATTTAAGATCTAGTTGGAAATCTTTCCATTTTAAAACAGTATTATTGTTGTGTATATTGTTTACTGCCCATTTAGTACTGATACTACACTTGACAGATTTTATTACAAGATTTGAGGTTGATTCACGTTTGAAATAATATTCTGATTGGAATTTATGGGAATAACTCTATTTATTTAGTTTTGAAATAACTTATATTAAAGTTATTTTTCCGTTACTTCCTCGTCCTTTTTACATAGCTTGATCGAATCTGGTTCTATTGGAACTTCCTTAATTATAGATCCATGTTTCCAGTTTGAAGGGTAACCGAACTGCCTAACATCATCCCACCATTGCTGCTTGCCATCTGCCAAGAAGCCATAGAGAATATTGCTTCCCACCATCATCGCAAAACATATCCAAAATGCTCGTCTCCATTGTACCAAAGTAGACTGCAAAAATATTGTCTTATATGGAATCGAAACACCAAATTAGGTTTTAAATTTAGTAATATTCAACACTGTTTTATAATCATTCACAGTTCAAGAAACATAGACTAAACAGTATCTATGTTACCATGTTTGCATAGAAAATAGTTTACCACAGTAACAAACAGTTCAAGTATTCATATATAAGAAATCTAGGTATGAATATAATCTTACATCAGGTGTCATTAATCCAATAAGGTAGGGTGAAATTATGCCAGCGAATGTTGTAATTGTATTAATGAAGGCTGACACAGAACCAGCATGATTCGGTGCCACGTCCAGTATATTTACCTGCAATTTTTTGACATCAATTTTATAAGCATAAGCTACCCTGTTAGAATTGAAACCTTTACTCTATCTATCGAAACCTGTTGGTGTTTTCATATGTATTGTTTATGTTCAAAGACGAATTACCAGATTGCTAATTAAATTGCTAATACATTACATACAATACAAAAACGCGACGAGCTAATAAAATCATTTTTTAGTGAAATAAGAGTAGACTAACCATTACTTTTAAAAGTAAAATTTTTTTAGTAGGTAAACGCAAACTAGGAAATTTAGTTGGTTCTAAACATTGTAAACACACAAAAAACATTGTACCTACCTTCATTCCACTAACATAACCTCCCATAAAGCCCATAGCTAAAACGAAGCATCCTAAAGCAACCGTACGATTGCATCCTGAATAGGACGCTAATATTATGCATGTTGCTGGCAACATTGATCCTGAAAAAAATCTTTATTTTAAGGACAATTAGTGTCTGAAGCATGAACTTTTTTGGAACCAAAATGGTTCTCTCGAGTTTTGTTGTGAGCCGCATGCTATAACTACTAGTTCTACACTGCTCTCTACAAGTCTATGTCAACGTTTCTAGTAAAATCAGTTTAATATAACAATCAAATTATAGATAATGAACGCAATCTTATGTTAAATACATTTAATTGTATTCATTATTATATAAATTAAATTAAATTTTTAAATTAAAATTTTTAATTGTTTCTCAAATTTTTACATCAATAAATGAGTATGAGACAACCCCCGTAAGTAGTCAAGAGACACTCGTGTTGGGGTTGACTCGCTACTTCCCTTAACTATACAAATTCTAAATTATATATAACTATTCTAGAATAGCTACAAACTTAATCTCGCATGCATAGATGTTTGTGGGTGAATGTGTGCATGTGTGTGTGGATGCTGTGTGTGTTGTGTGTGAGCGAGTGTGTGCACACTGTCAAGTATACAATTATTATTTATTATATGTATTTAAGAATTAAGTTTGCGCCTGGTATACCGGTAATCCCAGAGCTGGTGCCTGCCTCGAAATACAGCCAGGCAATGCTACCAGCGTTAAAGGTACTCTGCCACAGGGACCAAACTATTACTATGTAGGTTAAGGATATTGTAAATACTTTCTGTTTGTGAAATAAATAAGATTGTTGAATAGGATACAATAATCTACATATGTAAAACTTAATTACCGATAGTAGTATAGATAATTCTTCCCATTCGGACGCTGTGCCAACCCTTTTTAATCCCGTAATCACAGGTAAATCCAAAGATAAACCCACAAATCCACTTAGCTAAAAACGGTAGACAGGTTAAAGCGCCTGTCTTAGCGATGTTGAATTTCAGCACATCGTGCATATACTTTGGAAGATCAGAGACCATGGTATAGAAACCCCAATCGTGGCCAATCTGAAAAAACAAATTATTAAGCGATTCGGTCCTCAGAGAACATGAAGAACATTACAGATTAATGATCCAGATACAATTTTTGTTGGGTATCTGTCACTGATCTGAAGATAAATTTAAAAGCCTTACTCCAGCACAGAGTAATGCCCAAGCAGCTGGTGACCGGAGCATCGCCTTCCATGGTACTGGATCGCTGGAGGACGTTACTTTAGCTCGCTTCACTACTCGGTTCAGATAGTCTAACTCTTTGTAGGAAATAAACGGATGTTGATTTGGTTCATTGTAGACAAGAAGACTCTAAAAATGAAAAGGTTATATATATGTCGGAGAAATATATCGTCACGATCGTACTTAGTGGGCAAACTGCGAGTAAAAAAGACAAGAAAAATTACAGTTATTGTACAGTATTTAATTTAGATTGATTGCTTTTAATATTACATTGATATTTTCAGCTGAAATTATAACGAGCAGTGGGTCCGAAGGCGCCGAATTATATTAAATTATGAATCTTAAAACAAATCGATGAAAAATCAATTATTAACGGTCGGTCAAATGATCAGAACATTATCTGATAATCACAGTATTCCCTGACATATAAATAATGTTTATTTATGTTGCAAAATATTTTATGAAGTATAATAATTTTTTTGAATAAGAATTTTAAGTGTATAACTGTATAACCTAAATTCAAACCTGAGTTCAAAAGTACCAAATGATATTTACGGAATAAATATGAAAATTATTATTCGGATTATATATTATATATACAAAACAGTACCAGTATTCATATATTTTCATATAAATGTTGCGTAATGAACAGGAAATATTAAACTGTATACCTTTTAATGATCGAAAATTTGCATTAGGATTTTTTTATGAAATGCTGAAAAGGCTTTTAACATTTAAAACCTCAGCGGACATTTTTTTTAATTTGTCATTGTATTGAGCATTATTTTTTCACTGCGTTGTCGAAAATGTCAAAAACCGTGAGAATTTAACTAAACACAAAACCAATTGTACTGAACCATCACAACGCCAGCCATTCTTTACTCCCCATTCTGTATTCAATATGTAGTGTTTACAATTTACACTTACCCAAAATATAAACCAAACTACGCCAAATCCCCCGAAGAAATAGAAAACATAAGCCCAATCCCGGCCGCCAGCCATTATAGTTCCACTTATTAAGGAACCAAGCATATTTCCCAATTGAGGACCGCCGAAAATGAGGGCTCCTTGGAATGCTCTTTTTTCTGGTGGCGTCCATCTTGACATCATTATCATAAGCGCTGGTACAGTCGGCCCCTATAAAATTTGAATAATTGTCTTATTCCAACCAAAATGTATATTATCAAAACTTTTATGGGAATTCAAAAATATGGAATTCTATAAATAATTTTACTCCACATAAAATATACTATATTTATTTATTTATGAAGTTTAAAACATCATACATATTACTAAATCTACTGATAATTTTATAAAATCTTATATCTTACTAGCGGATCCGACAGACGTTGTCCTGTCTACACGTCTTTAATTTCAAAATTTCAATTTTTAATAAGCCATTTTGATGAAAATTATTATTCAAATGTTATGACAATATCTAACGATCCAGCACATGGTCACACACGATATAACACAATGATAACAAAACTTTTTTTAAATTTCGGGACAGACTAAAATTAAAATTCGAATATTATTTAAAATTTGACACTGCGATGATAGCGCCGTCTGTCGGATCCAATGTAAAATATTCCAAAATCAACAACAACTAATGTTGTGAATCTAAACCATTCCCAGATCCCCTTGAACACACACAAAAAATTTCGTCTAAATCGGTCCAGTCGTTTAGGAGGAGTTCAGTCACATACACACGCACACAAGAAATATATATATTAAGATATGTATGACAATATATGTAAACATAAGTTATGCTAAAAAAATACAATTTAAAACATAAACAAGATAAGATAATTACACAATAAAATAAAATAAAATTACAAAGAATGTTGGAACTTAAAATAGAGAAAAAGAAAAATCATCAGCAAAACAGCGAATTACGTACGTAGCTAGTTAGCGTACCTACAGGTTTGAGAAAGGCACCCAACAATGCTTTTTTTAAAACCGATCAGCCCACTACCGAATATATCCAGCTCCGGATAAGCTGTGTTCAATCCGTTATAGTTGCGAAGAATTCGAACGAGATATTACTATTTATATTAATATTTATAAGAACTAATAGAATAATACGATATTATTATTTATAAGAACCAACAATAAATTAGGCTTTTGTAACTAAGGAATAGGTTAATACAGGTCTTTGTTTAACATGAAGCTCCTGGATTTGATTTCCTTAAAAAGTATTTATTCTCGTAGAAGGCAAAATGAAAAATAAGAACTGCTCGTTTCTTATGGATTTGTTTATATTTATAAACTAATACTTTGTCATAAATATATTCTTCATATATAATATACACTTTCATTCATATTTTAGAAGATATTCTTACCTCTCCCATGCCTTGAAGGACCCTCAATATAAAGAGCCATGTAGAACCGCCAGTTTTCGTAATGAGTGGAGTTAAGAATGTAAATATCGCAGTTGTAAGTAACCCAATGCCGAGCGTCCATTTAGCTTCATACTTTTCCGCTAAAAACCCCCCAAGAATTTGAGTTATACCATATCCATAGTAGAACCCACTTAATATAAATCCTTGTACTTCCTCATTCCAATCGAATATTGCATACTGAAATATGTACATGTAATTCGATTTTTTTGTTCTAGTTTAAAAAAAATCAATTATTTTAATTACATTGTAATAAAAAGTATAAGGGATACAAATCATAATCAATATGTAACATTGAATTGGTTGTAGTAAATTATATGAAGCTTCCAAATAAATCCTGATAATAGCGCAGTTCTCTTTGCCAGGGGCAACCCCGGTGCTCCCGGTAAATCACGGGAAAAATGCCGCCTCAAAAAAGAGGCGAAAATTCATAAAATCTGCACTCACAAAAGTACAATTTTTTTAAATAAACAAATATAATTAATTTACTTAATAACATATGTTTGCATATGCCTTTTGTTGTCTTAACACGGAAATCGTCAATGTTTTTAGTATTACTGAATGTACTGATGATTTCATCATATAATCTTTGTGTTTAATTAGAGTAATCAAATATATTTATGCAAATATCTTTTACCTTATGCAAGGTGATGAAAGATAAATTTGTTTAGACAATAGCACAACTAATATACAAAAATGGAATAACCCTGTGGAAGTGGAAGATAATTTAAGCAAATGGTTACTCATACAAAACCAATAATGACGATATGATATTACCAAAAATATTACTATTATCTGAACTATTTAGCAAAACAAATATGACAGTCGATAAAAACAATAAAGTATTTAGATCCTAAGATGGATCTAAATACTTTATTGTTTTTTATAACTAAGTTATTCAACACTAGATAGCTGTAGCACACTTCGTTGTGGCACATTATGACACGATCACACAAAAGTTCCTTGGTTCAAGTGAATATTTAATTCAGATTGTATAATAATCAGAATCAGATGCATTTTTTTGTAAATAAACAATATAATTAGGAACGAATATTGTTTCTCATGTGACTGCGCCATTTTTATTGCGGTTGTCAGTGCGTGTTTTATCTCGCTTCCGGCAGATGGCGCGGTCACTAGCACCTGATCGTTTAAAAACATGTTTTTTTCACGGTTGCGGATATGTGACTGATGCAAGAAGTAGGTAGAAGATAAAAACAATCCTTTTTACGGATTATATATCGTGCTATAATTTCAGCTCGATTTGTGCAGACTTTTTTGAAGCGTACAAATATCATTTAAACACGATAGTTGGATTTGGCCTTAAATAGAACAAAATACAATGTTCTAAATTCCATTTTTTTCAATCAATCTGCGGTGAAT
Organism: Pieris rapae; assembly: GCF_905147795.1. Classification (NCBI taxonomy): domain Eukaryota; kingdom Metazoa; phylum Arthropoda; class Insecta; order Lepidoptera; family Pieridae; genus Pieris; species Pieris rapae. The sequence continues at coordinate 7,622,574 of NC_059523.1, read as the reverse complement.
AAATATATTATAAAAATTTTAGATTAAAATGTCTACCAATCCGGACAGTAAAACACCCAATGAGATATAATTTAGGAAGCGTATTTAAGTCTTTAATCATTAATATTGAGTTTGTTGGTTTACGATGTCTTAAATAGATCATTATCGTGGTTCAAAAGAGGCTGTACATTTCTACGCCTATTACTTAGATTTATAATCGTGGCGATTACCATAATCATTATAAGTGACCGAAGAATATACCAGACACCTTCTTTAGCATTATATACCATTACTTTAATTAGCAAATTGTACACATGTTATTAATGTTTTAAATAGTAAAAATCATACTGTCCATAATAAATAAACCCAGACTAGAGACCAGACGGGTACTATGAAGTTTTATCTTTCCATCCAACCAACATGGATTTCGGACTTGCGTCCGAACCAAAACTATTCTTTAAAAAATCTCAACTTAACTACGATAAATTATAATTATTATTATACGTACTGATTTGTCTACAAGTGTCGTAATATTTCCAATAATTTCATCGCTCGGGCAAGCATCAGGATCAAAATGTTCTTTTTCGATTTTTGTTCTGTTTACCATTTGTGTGATGGCAAGGTTAAGCGTAACGCGCATAGTATAGGCATTGCACAAACCTATCAAACTTATTACACCAAAAACCCATTGTTGTGGTATGCAGCAATCTGAAAAAAAAAATGTTTTCTGGTGCACTGTTGAGCACGCTCCCTAACTAGCTATACCTTCTCAATTTGTTTTAGCATTAATAATCTACATGATATATCTGACCCTTACAGGACGTACAGCTAATTCCCAGGCCTTATGTAGCATACTACCTCTCCACCCTTATCGAAAATGCAATAATTATTTTATGATGCATTATCCAATGATGGTACTGCATTAGATAATCAACCGCGATCAAAACTGTCAAGGTTTACATGGAGAAATTCATGATGAAAGCCGAAATATATACATTTGAAAATACTTACGTTTTCGTAGGGATGTTATTAGGGCACTATCTTTCTTTGGATAACGAACATCTTGGACACACAAATCATCTGGTGTTTGAGTATTTTCGACGTTTTCTTTATGTTCACTCATCCTTTTCTATTATTAAGTTCAACAACTAAAAGTGCGTGTTCATCCTGTGACGATGGCAATATATAAAAATTTCACAACATTTACTATTTATATAAAATTATTATCATTTCAGTATTTACAAAATTAAGATCTTATAGATACATAAATGAGGTAGTTATGTGGCGTATTGTGTAATATTAATGTAGTATCAATATTTGTGTAAGCGCTGATATAATGGGTGTAACCTATTTCACTATTAGACAATTCATAATAAAAGAGAAATTTAAAGTAATAGAAGTATCAAAAATGTTCATATAAAAACAAATATATAGAAAATTTCGTCACGAATATGCAGAAATCCATAATATCCTTTAATCTAAGGTTAAAATATAAGGTTCAATTATTACGCAGTTTTCACAACAAATTTAATAATTTAAAGAATTTATGGTATATAGCACAAAACAAATCAACGTTAGTATTGTTTAGCCATAATAATAACACGGTACTTGCTAGTAGATGGTGCTATACTTAAATTGATACCAACAAATTCTGGAAAAAAGGGATACGTAAAGTTTGACATGACGTATGCGTCGACCACATGTTTTAGTAGCGCCTTTCTTTTCTGCATATTACTTTACAAAATTATATCGATGTTTCACATTTGCCACGCGTCCCGTGACGGCTCACAATTTTCTTTTAATATATTATATTGTTATGACATTTTATCTCGAGTTTTCCTAACTCTTCAGGCAAAGGCTCCAAAATATCTAGTCTACCTTCTCTATCGGGATCATATTCATTAGGCAATTCAAGTGTAGATATGAACTCTCTTTCATTCTGATTTATACCAATCCTACCGAAAACATCATGTACTGTCTACACCTTTATCATCCAAAGCAACAGGTGACCGGGTTCGCCGCCTTCAGTACACCATTTATATAACATATTCAAAGAGGACCTACAACGAAAATAGGATTTGGTTGAAACTTTTTTTTTTCATAGCTTTAATTTATCATATAACGATATCGCAACATTTTGGTGAATACCAAATAAGTTTAGGACGCAGCGGTGGCCATAACTTGGAGAGACGAGTGTTGCCGGTACTGTGGGAGGCAAGAAACGCCGCACTAAACTAGATACACTCCTATACGAATATATCAACTCGTCCTTTTCACCTTACTGATATAATTACAATGACCACTAATCTTAGATTAATGATTGTCAGTAAATTTAGTTTAATTATATAAGGGCTCTCTTCACTGCTGTAGTTATTTACAAGAAAATACATTTATATATAAAACAGTGTTGGCCGACTCTCATCTCCGAGGTTGTAGGCTCAAATCCCGGCTGTGCATTTAATTAATACAAACTCGTATGAAGGAAACGATCGTAAAGAAACCACCCTTCCAATCGAAAAGTCAACATCAGATACAGAACAATGATCTCTGACTGAGGCCATGATTTGTAGCGCATCTTTTTTTATTACGTAAACTGTTGTCTACTTTAGATTAAACTATCTTGATTAAACTGATGTATCAATAGTAATCTGTTTCGTGAAGATACAAAAAATACAACTAAAATCATAATTTTAATAAAATCTGATCTCGTCTTTAAAGGAAAACTATAAATTACCCGAGAAGAAATTAAAATTTTGTAATCACATAGTTCTTGGGATGGATGTTTACTGATCACGATGTCAAGTAATAAAATTATCAATAACCAATTTATAATTTAATGAGTATTAAACACATGCAGACAATAATACAGTGTATGTATATTACATATACAAACAAAACGATGGTATACAAAATTCAGAAATTGACTAGGCGGGCTGTTAGGTCTTTGATACAATATTTTTGTTACAACTATAACCTATGTGTTACATGAAACTTCATGGAGTTATTGTAATCCCGAAAACTTATTACAGTATGAAGTATAAATATGTTTTATTAATTTTAGTAAAACTTTTACAGAATGCGAATATATTATTAAAAAACTCCACATACAATTTTAAACAAATTCGCGTTTAAGCAGATTTATTTTCATAATTAACAATTTATTAATTAGATCTTATCTACATCATAACAACACAAACGGGTAACACAATAGATGATATTTTAACTAAATTCCTTGATTATAACTTAGTTTAAATGCCCAGTATACGCACATATAGATCATAAAAAAATATTAAACAATTCGAATATATCGATGTGACATATGGCTACTAAATTAGCTCAAATCGCTTTAATATGAGACTGAGTAAACTTCACCAAAAATACGTTGTTAACAATATTTGAAAATAGATCAGTTAAAACAATTGTATGACTGACTTAGTTTAATAAATGAGGGTATATTATATCTTTAATTCAAGACTGAGAGAGAGAGAGAGAAATTTCGGTTTGAACTTTTCAACAATGATAACCTTTATTTATTTTACTTAATTAGGACATACTTTAACTGATCTTTCTTCCACTTAGCGGGAACAACATATGAGAAAAAATGATGAAAGAGGACATTAGATAAAACAATATAATTAGTCTGGTTTAGATTAAGAGGTTGAGGTGTCATGGTAACTTGAGAAGTATATAGATATTTTTGCAGTATATTCTAGAACATTTCGAAAGTATCTTTTTAATAAAACTATATTATTATTAATTAAGACACTGATCAACATCTTTAGCGTTATCACACTGTCAGAGATAAATTGGTACTTTAGTTAAAATAGTTTTAGCGTTTATTTAAACTGTTACTCTGTAGTTTTAATTAAAAACTATAATATGGCAAATAAAAATGGCATAAATAATTAATTATAAAATATGTGATATTCAAACGTATTTTACACACTGGGCTGCTAATATCAAACAATATCTCACACATCAATTCTACTTTTGGACGCTAAAATCTTTTCTTAATCATCGTCAGTATCTTTTCTACTCGATAGCTTAACTGCTTCTGGTTGTTCAATGACGTCATCTCGTAAAAGTGATCCGTGCTTCCAGTCTGCTGGGTAGCCGAACTTTCTGACGTCATCCCACCATTGTTGCTCCCCATCCGCCCATATACAGTAAACTACGTTCGTACCAACTAACACCGTGAAACATACCCAGAATGCTGTCCGCCATTGCACGAGTGTTGACTGAAAATGACGTGATTAAAATAATTACGAATAGATATTACATTTATTTTTCTAAAGCTATCTATGTATTATAAAAAGAGAGAATCAAATCAAAATATAAAAAGAAGTAGTGGGGTTATGAAAACGAACACGAATTTTCACAAAATATTACAATTCATGATAATCCACAGTTAACAATTAAACAATCTTGTAACGGGCATAGACTAAGTAAATAGTAAATTTAAAAAAAACGTGTTTATGCCAGCACATCAACCTTATTTTAACAAATTCCATGTTTAATTTTCTTTGAATTGATTTTGTGTGAATGTGTTACTAACTTTTAGTTTATTTGAATTCTAAAGGATATTACGTGGAAAGTCAGTGGGGAAACTCTTGTCACCATGTGAAAATTAAGAAGGTTTAACTGAGAATTAAATGCATGAACGAACGATAATGATATTGCAACGTCGATGTTTACATAGATGTAACATGGTTATTGTGAAATTCGGATTGAACACGTCAGAAGCATATAATCCGATTATATCCGCAGTAAATTGGAAAATCTATCCGGACAGTTCAGTCACATTCGATTACTGTTCACTTTACAAAGCTTCGAAGCTCAATATCCGATATTGTTGCTTTGACAAGTTTGGTATCTTTGTTTGAAATTTTAATTTACTATTGCTACGAGTTTTTCAATAGGATTTTAATATTCTTCAGTGTAAATGAAACAGTATTTAAAAAAAAGCAATAAATACTTTTTATTTTTATATTTCTACCGTGCTATTTGTGATTATTAAAGATATATTTCTGGTGTTCCGTTATTGGTATTGTAGTTTTTAGGTTTCGGCAAAATTTCGTAGTACAAAATGTGGTGCACAGTCGGTATAAAAACGCAGGATCGTTTATAACACACTTAGCCACTAGGCTAACAAACTGACAATGTAAGAGTTAGCAAACTCCTAAGGTAACCTTGTATGTTTAAATTAATAGTACGTTAAAACGTATAACGCAAACTTATTTTATACAACTTAACACTTATTCCATAGCAGAAAAAAAAACTTAAGCTTAACCTTCCAATAACAATGGATAATGCCACTCTTGGGATTTCAGGCAGTGTTAAACTGCACGCGTATTTAGTGAGTCTCTGCGCAAGTTTGTGCGCGCCTGCATCAAAGCCGTTTCCCATGCCTAGTGTGAATAATCGGTATTCCCAGACCCATTCTCTCTAACGCAAGTACATAATATAGATCTAGATAGCTAAATCCCTTCTTAACCCTCGCTGAGTGTAACTAACTAGATCCAAAACAAACAATGTCGGACTCTAGCGGGTAAAACGGGTACTATATCCTCATATAACGAGTAAACTTATTTTGTATTCGCTCTACCATAGTTAAGTATTTTTACTTGAGTGTGCTATGTTCCAAGTGGCTTCTTAAATGCGCGTAATGTTGTCATGCTAACCATTTTATTTTTTGATTTGTAATTTATTTAGTCAAAAGTCTATTTTATTCACTTAAAATATATTACATGTGATACTATGCGATTAAAACTTTGCCAAGAAACTTACGTCAGGCGTCAACAATCCTATGAGGTAGGGTGTTATGATTCCAGCGAACGTCGATGTCGTATTGACAAGAGATGTCAGTGAACCAGCATAATTTGGGGCCAAATCCAATGCGTTTACCTGAAACAATATAAATTCGTTAGTCAATCGTTCATCAACAACAGATGGGAGATTCTTTCAGTTTATTGATAAATTCAAATACTGGGAAACAATATTATGTTCTAAAATAAGATATAGATATGTAACAATTCGGTATTTCCCTATTCCTCGTAAGTATTTTAAAAATAGTAAAAAATATGAAATTAAAAAAAATTTTATGTATAAAATGGTTTTTCATTATCAGTAAATAAAATAACAGGCCAATAATTTATACCGTTTTTATATACGACAATTTAAGACACGACTCTATCAGATGAAAAACTATACCTAAATGATTAAATTCTAGTAGCATACCTTCATACCACTGTAGAAACCTCCCATCAGTGCCATAGACAATACAAAATATACCATAGCAGCAACTCTATCACAACCAGAGTAAGACGCCATTATTATACAAATTGCAGGACCCGTAGCAGCTGAAATAAAATTAAGTATTAGATGAGGAACGTTATCAAGACATGCCCAGTTATGTAGATGTTTTTTGTATAATAAAGCTATCCAAGACGGCAGCTAATCTTTATTGAAATTCACCATTTAAGGTGTCTACCCACTACATGTTTTGTAAAGGTTAGGTATGATATAGTGTCATTTCTAAAAATGTCATCCCTATCCTGGTTCGAATCAAAGACCTTACTATCGCAGATCGAACATGTTTTCTAATAGTTCGATGAGTAAAAATTGTATGCTTTAAAAACTATAAATTTGCTTTACAAACTACGTACGTTTATATAAATAAAATATTATAGCAAATATTCTAGAATAGAATTTTAGTTACCAATAGTTGTGTGAATGATTCTCCCAGTCTTAATCGTATGCCAGCCTTTCTTAATACATATGTCGCAAACGAAACCAAATACAAAGGAACTAAGCCACATCGCAATATATGGCAATGCGGTTAGAACTCCAGTGGTTGCAATATTGAATTTGAGAACGTCGTGCGAGTACTTCGGTAGGTCTGTTACCATTGTGTAATAGCCCCAGTCGTGGCCCACCTGTCAAATAAATTATGAAAAAGGCTTGATTTATGTTTGAGTGCAGAAGATAAAAAAACAATTGACAGTTGACAGACAGCTGTTCCATAAGTGAATTTAATATTACGTTTTCTTGTAAAACTTTAACTGGCCTCATATAGGTGTTGAAATAAAGTATTAAGTAATTTCTAGAATAATTTCATCTCTAGACAAAAAACAGTATAATTGTCAAGTGTCGAATTAAAACAGAATTTCATGGTATTATTAGAGACGAGTATTATTTTATGATAAGGCATTAGTGTCACGTCAACAACGTTTGGGTATATTTTGCAATATAGATAATTATACGGTTGCGTGGCGCCCACTCAAGTTCCAACCGGATTTCTTGAGTCATTAACCTAGTACGGTTTGGTGAATAAAGCTGTATGTGCGTATTGTTTGTGGCTTTAAAATTACTAGAATACTCAAGTTCAAATCGTGGTTTCATTTTAACCACATATGCCTAAAAGTCAATGTTGCATACTGTTTTGCCTGAGATTCCATAAACCACTATTGGCACACGGGACAGATTATTTTTTCCCTCTAGCCTTCCTGCTCTGCTGAAAATTAACCCATGACTATATTATGCGATAATTACCATCGTATATAAGACGAATTGGATAATTTTATTCAATAAATAAGTCAAAGAAATACTATATTTGATTAAAAAAATATATAGAGACGTAGAGAGTTATTTAGTTTGTTTATTTGAGTTCTAAGTACTAAATATGTTGTAGTAATTAAAATGCATTCATCAGAAAAGAGTCGCATATAAATATTTTAGAATCATTACAAAGGAAAAGTGAATTTTGTGATTATGTCCATTTAAATAAACTATTTACTGAACAAAGAAGTACATGTACTTCGCTTACATTGTCAATATAGCCAAGGTTGGTTCATGGTCACTAAAGGCATAAAGATTACGCAAGCATTAAAAAATTTGAATATTTTGTTTCAAGTCATAGACATTTATAGAGGTTAAGTTTTATCTGTTTCTATTTGACTCAGTTTAATACTTTTTATATGGAAATACTTGTGGAGTAAACAAATAATAGTACATATCTGCCTGACTTTACAAAAATTCAGTTTGTAATTATATATAGAATTATTTCAAAACAGGACTTTAAAAACTTAAAAAAATAAACATATTGCCTATAACTAAATTTTATATCTTACAAAGTTACTGTGATTTCTTATATATCCTTAAGTATATATATATATATATGTATAACTGACTATCTTACTACTACTCAAATGCGTCTTATCAGCAATTTGATATAAGGACTTACATTATATGATTCAAATAAATTCTCTCTCGAAGGCATTCGACTACGGGACTGCTCATATAAATCGTGAGTATTACCATAAAACGACACCAATAAAACAGCTTCCGGCGCAGTTATTGCAATCTTCTGTGTTATTTTTTAAATTGAAATTAATATCTGACTTAAAAGAAAAACGCTTGTAATTAAAAAATACATATCTGTATGACAGATTATATATTTGTACACGTCGAAGGGTAAGGATCGTTTCTACGTGTTGAGTTCGACTAAACATTAGTAATAATAAAAACTACGATTAAAACTTAAAGACAAAGTTAAAAACGGTGTTATATGACATACAAACATAAAAGACGTTATAACAGAGAGGGAAAATGAACCGGCCACATTACCCACATTAGTGATGGCAGATGGGTCAAGAAGACACTTATGGGTTGTCTAAGTGGGAAGAAGAATCAGAGGATGCCCACCAGGAACTTGAAAGATGGAATAACGGGGATAGCGGGCAGAATTCAAAAATTGTAGCGAGGATTTGTATGGAGTGGTGACATTAGGCCTTCACCCCGACCGAGGTCGACGTGTTGTATAGTGAAATATGGAAAACTCCCAAGCAAAATTAGAGTATTATCACTAAATAAATTCAAAGCCCTCGTTAAAAGTAAATTAATTAATAAAGCCTTTTATAAATGTGACGAATACTTAAATGACCCTAATTCTTGGGATTGATTTGCTGCAGTTCAAACAATTTGTATTAAAAACTTGGCGATTGAAAAGAGTGGCGGAAAGTTTCTTGCCAGTTCTTCTTACCCGCTCTACGCCCTTGATTTGCGAACTGGTTGTAAAAGTAAATTTACAATTAAATTTATTTGTTTTTTTTTGACGTTCATATGTGTACATGTTTACCTATATGAATAAAGATATTTTTGAGTTTGAGTTTACTCCAATAAATTCAATTAGGTATTTTTTTTTATTTTATAACTTACATTTTAATTAAAAAATCTACCAGATAGAGTACAATATCTCCCGTTAAATCAGATGTGAAATAAACTACATCCGAAAATTTTACCCTAAAATTATATTCCTTTACTTACCGCAGCCCAAACAAGCGCCCAGGCGGGTACTGATCGCAATATTGCCTTCCAAGGTACCGGATCCTTCGCATTACTCGATTCAGAAGTAGTTACATTCTTATTTAAGTAATTTAATTCCTTCTTCGTGATGTAGGGATGCGAATTCGGCGTTGAATAGCATAAAAGACTCTGGAAAAATAAACGAAAATGTTAAATTCAATGCCTAACCTAAATTTTTCAAGAAAATGTATGTAATTGATTTATTCACACTTCGATACATGTATACAAAAGCAAATAACAAAAAAACAGATTAATTATAAGGGATGCAACGTGCTGCCTTCTCGCTAACAAGCGATCTCCTCCAGATCTTAGTAAAGGAATAAAATAATAAATATGATGGGTACAGTGCAAATGTGTACAAATGTTATAACATAAATATAGAACCTTAATCTATAAAAAAAACTGAAAACTCATCTCACGGATTCGTTAATTGCGATGACACAAGAATTGAAGAGAAACAGAAGAATTGAAAAAGTCTTGATGATTGGATACGATATGGTTAAGAAGTATTCATGTAGAAGGGTTTTAAAAGATGTTACGAAGGTAGGCAATCGTATGGAGTAGGGCAGCCTATTGCAAACCTAATGGCGGAAATCCAAAACTTATTGCTTAGGAACGATAAACTGTGAGATTGAATAAGTATAATAGATAAGCATCTATTGGAGGAACATAACATATAGTTATAAGGACCTGAGAATTTGATTTCATATCTCAGAGTCTGTTACTTATTAATATTTTGTGTGCTGGGGATAAATATGATGATGGACATATTAATATATATATCCATCATCTATATATATATATAAGACATAGACATACAAAGGACATACGCCATCACGAGAAATTCAGATAATTTTCATTCGAACTCATTTACAAATCAATATTACACGACAATTTGTATTATTGTGCCGTACTTACAAACAATTAGTAGGTGATTCTCCAAATTAGATTATGGGGTATCAAAACTCCGTATTTTAATTTGTTATCATTTTTTACGTTTTTTATGTTTTAGTTTTTATGATTTTTTACGTTAGATAACAATGGTTATATAACGGAATTATTGTTTTACATGTAATGGACATATAAATGATATGTATTCACTATTGAATTTTGTTTTATTGATATGTATTCACTATTGAAATTGAACAGTTTTATGCATAGTCATAGGAATTTGAGAAGGATTAAAGTTCATTTATATGGTAAGTATTTAAAACCATACATACAATCGTTTATTCTGAATTCATACAAAAGAGTTTTATAAGTATCAGCTTTTGTAAATAAATGCCTCCGTCTCTACATAATAATAAAGGTAATGCTTTCTGCGGGTAGTACACAGTTATAATTAGATTTTAAATGTATAACTTACCCACAAAACGAACCAAAGTATACCAAAGCCTCCGAAGAAATAGAATACGTACGCCCAATCATTGCCATCGGCTAAAAGTATTCCAGACATGAATGAGCCGAAAATATTTCCGATCTGGGCGCCTCCAAACACCAGGGCGCCTTGAAATCCTCTCTCATGGGGTGGTACCCATCGTGCCAGCATTATCATAAGCGCTGGCATGGTTGGACCCTAAAAAGAAAAATTTAAGTATGCCTGTTTTTATCTACCGAAATGTAATTATATTAAATGTTATTTTATTTTTCGACTTAGTCACCAGTTCAAATTGTTGCTTTCAAGTTGATTTACCAGCTCTATAGTAAGCAGAGATATTTACTTAGTTAAATTTTATCAATTTTTAAGATTACGTTCCGACACGATGCAAACAAATGACTTCTTAAAACTTAACTTAAAACTATTTATCGAACACCTCGTATTTAACAGATATAAACACTAATCCAATATTTTTTTGTCTCTCTGGACCTTTACTTTTTTTTTTAAATTAATTTTCACTCTACTCCCCTGCCATAGTGTCCAGGGACTTTATATATCACTCCTACTATTTAACGCGTCGGGAATTACGCCCCGACTACATCGGTGATATTTTTATTAACAATATTCATGGGTGAGCCGGGGCGCAATTCCTCGCGAGACCCGCTCTTTCTGTCTTGTTTGCCGCCTTTATGTAGAGAATGATTTTTTCACAGAACCGTTCCAGGCACGGTCTGTGCTTTAATACAGTTTACTTACAGCTATTTAATATAATATAAGACTCTATTGAAATGTTGAAATTTTACTCTATCTTTTGACGCAAATTTGGCATTTCCAATGTGCTGATATTATAGAATTGACTTTAATTTGGTCTTATTTTAATTAATTTAGTACTGGATTCTATAGCTGGAGGATGTTAGAACCAAAACCCACTATTTTGGTAGCGTCACGTCTAGGAAAGACTTTAAATGTATAGAGCAATATAGGGTGTTAAAACGCATGTAAATTATAGTTACATAATTTCCCATAGTTTTTTACATAAATCTATACAAATATTATCTATACTCATTTCCATTCCGTTCGTTAAATTAAAGTTTAGAGTTTTCTATGATAACGGAATAATATGATTGCCCTTTGATTGCCCCTAAAAAGGAGCTAACTCTGTCACCCACTATATTTACTAAACTCCGATGATTGCTACGATACGAATAAACGTAAATATTTACGAGTAGCCCATAATTATTTATGCCCACGGACCAAGCTAATCGAATTATATACACGCAAAATCAGGCAATGTTAGTAACAGATTTTCGACTCACCTCTCCCATTCCCTGCAGAACTCTCAGTATAAACAACCAAGTAGCACCTCCTGCCCGAATGACAATTGGGGTCAAGAAAGTAAACAGTGCGGTACTGAGAAGGCCTACACCCAAAGTCCATTTCCCTCCGAACTTTTCAGCCAAGTATCCGCCCGGTACTTGAGTGGCCGCGTACCCATAGTAAAAACCACTTAATATCAATCCTTGTGTCTTTTCATCCCAGTCGAAGATTGCGTACTGAAATGTATAATTTTATTATAAAACTGTTGACACACAACTGTTGAAACAAAGAAAGGCGGAGAGTTTATCGCCAGTTCTTCTCTTCCGTTCTACGCCCTTGATTTGAGAACTGGCAGTAAATGTAAAATTAGAATCATTTAATGTATATTTCTTTTTTTTGACGTTCATAACTGTACATTGTGTTACCTATATGAATAAATGATTTTTGATTTGATTTGATTTGAAATTTGTGCATGATGGATAAATAACCTAACAATTATTTCGCAGACACAAATGTATGACTGTTTGATGTACGTAAGTTAACATTGCATCAGATGCATCTTGTACGACAATGGAACTCAGCAACTATTAACTTTGAAAAGTTATAAGAATCAATATGAAAATTTTGCTAAAGGATGCATAAAATGTTATTTCACATTGACAAGGTCTACATCCCCATCCTTCTCAGATACATTTCTATATTTAAAATTATGGTCCTTTGTGTACAGCGTTATACACACCACAAAAAGGACAAATAATGAATGGCGGCCATTGTATCGAATAGCAAGTCAGCTACAACCGTCCAGACCATGTGAAAAAATAAAAACCTTTTTGGTTTAATAAAAGAGAATAAAGTAGCTCTGCTATGTATATTTGTGTGAAATAATAAATAAATAATTTACCTAGATTAGCATTTGATTTGACGCGGTGATAGTTTCTTCTTTTTATTAATATTATTAAAAAACAGCTTTTATTATGATACTTACATAACAATTGAAGTCAGCTATGTTATTTGTATATTATACGGAAATTTGTGTTATTTAATATTCATAAAAATGTACTTTGATAACCTGACGCGAACTCAGTATCCACTCATTGTTACTAAATTAAAAAAATTAACAGTTTTTCCGTATTTTTCTCTCACGTGAGTCTAATCTATTAGTAAAATATAGTTTTAATAGCAGCTGTTATTTGTATTATATCACCTGTTCATACAATAACTTAAGTTAACAAAAATCATGTCAATATTCATAAATGTTTACATTTAATTGCATTAAAAACTGCCGTATTTTTTTAGTTTAAACCCAAAAAGGCCTGCGTTCAGTTCAGTATATGACTTTTGTATTTCCATATTTTTGTGATTAGAACTTTTTTGCTCACAATCAATTAAGATACAGCAAAAATAAATATAAGCAGTTAGAATTAGCTAAATTTTGGAGTTACAAAATCAGTGTTTTATATAGTATTCTGTGAAGATGATAGACAATAAGATAAAAACAATTTACAAGCTCTTCCGCTAGGTGTAACACAGGGAAATTCAAAAGAAAAACCACAAGTGAAGTATAACTAATAATCTTAATCAAAGGATTTAAATCTTGATTAAAGGATCTGCCAACTAATGTAAAGAAAAGAAGCAGTCAAGGAAAAAGATGATTGCCTCATTCTTTGGTTGCAAAGGTCATCACGCGACTTAAGTGCTAGAAGATAGAAGGACAGTTACTGCAGACTGGTCAATCGCTGTTTCCTTGTTGTCCTGAAAAAATTCGACAGCAGCGCACCACGACCACGACAATGCTTTAGCATACTTCGCAAAACGGTCTGTTGAATATTTGACAATGGCAGGTGTTAAGATAATGAGTCATCCGCCATACAGTCCTGACCTGGCGCCCTACGACTTTCATTTATTTCCAAGAACTAAAGATAAAATTCGAGGTATACGCTTTAGAAGATGCGATAGAAGCGTACGAAAATGCCACAGAAGAGACCCCTAAGGAAGTATGGGACCACTGCTTTTGTCTGTAGTTCCATTGAATGCAACGATGTGTATGAGATTTCATTGAAAAACAATAACATTATTAGCAATCTTGTACATAAAGCGGTTTTTCATTTTCCAAACATCTTCAATGTTATCTAGGTAAAAGGTACTTTTCAATATTAAACAATTAGCACCTAAAGATTTACATGTATATATGACGTACTTAATATACTTACTGGTTTAAGAATAGCAGTTGCATTTCCGATGACTTCGTCGTTGGGACAGGCGTCGGGGTCGAAATGGTCTGTACTGGACTTAGTGCGATTTACCATTTGTGTTATAGCTAAGTTTAGGCATACGCGCATTGTGTAAGCATTGCAGACACCCAACAAGCCCATAACACCCAAAATGTACCGTTGTGGTATGTAGCAGCCTGAAACAATTATATATATGGAACAGCTAGTTAAACACTTGTTGCCATTGTTATTAAATATTTCTTGTTTGAGCCGTCCAAATTTTCTAATATAAGTATTATACGTCGCTATATTGGAACTTATAATTTAAATTTTATTTTAAAATTTTATTAATTGTGTAATAGAATATTCCCATACTATATATTATATAGTATAATAATAATCATTATATTATTTATACTTAAAAAATTGAAAAGTAAGACAAATTTAATAAGTTTGGTCCCTTTGTGGTAACGCTGGCAGAATTTCCTCCCTGTATTACGATATTCATCGCCGAGCGTGAAAAGCACCAGGAATGCGGAACTTCAAGCGGTAACTAGATCTTTAATTAGCGACTGTGCACTTGAACCCAAGAGTCTCTACTTCAAAGAGAACAAAATCGAAGTTGGAGTGAGACTCTTATATTTCAGCCGTTCATCACTGTACGCCTGTTCTTGAACCATCCCAGCTTTTTTGCTGGTCCGAGGGAGGTGAGACGGAGCTAAGCCAAACCCCGTCTTACCATTCATACATCAAGGACATCCCATCTAGCCACAAGTTTTGATTCTTTGACGGCTAGTAAGACGTTTGATTGTAATCCCAAAATTAAATACTTTTGGGCATTCGCGGAAATTTTGTACTCTGTCTCTTATATTCTGATTTTTTATGGCAGCTTTCATAAAGAGGTGGTGTTTGGCAGAAAGTGCTTTTTAAGAGAGCTATGTTAAGGAACGTCATGCGTCAAAGTGGAAATGATAGAATTAACATAATATATAGCATTTGGTGTTCCACAACATATAATTTATCAGAATTTTTACGTGCGTCGATAACGAAAATATATTTAAAAAATTGTGCTTCAAAGACAGATCTTACATACATATTTTTTTATTGTTTACGTGATAGTGAATAGTTTCCTTAGTTAATTAAACATCCTTATCTCAAAAACTAAGGTGGAATTATCGCGGGCAAAGCCGCTGAGCACAGCTACTAGTCAAATCGAATTAGTGCTAGAATAGTTTGTTTTATAGTCAAAGTGATAATAATTTTATAACTTTATTGACGCATTTGATTGTAATATAATTGAATATAAAATTTTGTGCTGATTAGCATTGTCATGCAAAAATGTTGACTACATAAATATTTAACTATATTTGAATGCACATTTCTGACTGTTTACATTGATCGTAATAAATTTTGTAAATGCACGTATTACGTCATAATTTCTGATACGTTACAGTTTCTTAAAGATATTACGAGAATTATACTTTTCGTTAACAAATTTCTATAAAAAATTTATTTGAGTTTTCCAGAAACGTTTATATGTTTTTGTTTGTAATAAATGTTGTGTCTATGTCTATGAAACAGAATGCTTAACACCTATGCATTATATGAGTTCAGTATTCTGAACCCTCGGGAGTGAATTCGAACGTCGTACGTGCTCCCAATAGATTAGTACGTATGCTCGACGAATCTACAATAAGATCTTCTGAAAATCTGATCACCTATTAAATAAAACACAAGAAGATTTTCGCAGTACAGATTTGAAGAACATCCATTATTAAAGATATTTAACATATTGAGATAAGATATTGCTTAGAGGTTGCTCTATTTTTGTAAATGGTTATTAGTAGATACATTTTTGAATCGCACCATATTTGAAATATCTAAAAAATCCGTAATTTTCTAACACAAGTAAATTATTTATTTAAACAATTTATATGCGTAAGAGATAAGAATCAACTACAACGGAAGGATTAAAACCGGACTCAGAGCTAACTTGCCAGTTGAAGAAAACATTTGTTGCTTTCCTTCTTTTTTTTTAATAGAACAGGGGGCAAACGGGCAGAAGGCTCACCTGATGTTAAGTGATACCGCCGCCCATGGACACTCTCAATGTCAGAGGGCTCGCGAGTGCGTTGTAAGTGCCTTTTAAGAATTGGTACGCTCTTTTCTTGAAGGACCCTAAGTCGAATTGGTAATTTTTATATATTTCTTACCCGCTCTACGCCCTTGACTTGCGAACTGGTGGTAAATGTAAATTTACGATTAATTTAATTTGTTTTTCTTGACGTTCATAAGTGTACATGTTTACCTAAATGAATAAAGATATTATGACTATGACTATGACTATACCGGTTCAGTAATAAAGTCTTTCATTCTTGAATGCTTCAAATTGAAGAAAATAAAGTTTAATTTTCGTAATTTATGCTATGCTACATGCAATACTTACATGAACGTAAGGTTTTCGTGAGTGCATTGTCTTTTCTTCTCTGTGGTGTTTGTGTCTTTTGTCCCAGAAGATTATGCGCCTGCGTTTGTTTCACACCATTTTCCTCCTCCATTTTTATCACTTC